>NC_048556.1:11684391-11930253 GCF_902806685.2 Maniola hyperantus | reverse complement strand
TAAAGACTTGGTAATATATGGTATTCGGTCCCGAGCACCTTTTAGAGCTATTGGCATTACTTAGTGGCTAAGTTCTCGTAGAAAATTTTGTTTAACTCACTGGTTTTGGCTTCTTTCTTCCTTTCTTGCTGGGATTGATGTTTAGTTGTTTGTTTAAATGGTTAATAGATGCGCATCTCTTTTTAGGAAAACTTTCTTTGTTAGATAAAGACACGATAAAGATGAGAATTGATTTTTTTTCATTGATTGACATTGAATGTTGTTTTGACAAGTGTCATGTCTTGTCATGTGTCACAATTGACACTTGTTTCGTTTAGTAGTAATTGATTTTAATTCTGAACATCCTCCCCCGGAAGAGGACAGATGCGGTTGAATGCACGACGCACTACTCCTTTCGAAGTTTGTAAATCTGCAACTCGAGAGACTCCATCGGTTCCCGGATGGACCTTGATTACACGGCCGAGACTCCACTTCATTGGCGGTAATGTCTCGTCTTTAATTAGCGCGAGTGTTCCTTCTTGCAGAACGAGGCCCTTGCTGGTTTGCCATTTGGTGCGTTGCTGCAATTCCGCGATGTACTCTTTGTGCCATCTTGACCAGAAGTGTTGTCGCATTTGCTCCAATCTTTCAAATCGAGTGAGTCGATTTTCCTTGATGTGCAGTAATTCAGGCGTTGGTAGAGCTGTTAGAGGTCGTCCAACCAAAAAATGACCAGGAGTCAGAGGAGTCAAGTCTTGTGGGTCGTGTGATAAGGGAGTTAGGGGGCGTGAATTTAGGATTGCTTCTATTTGAACAAGAACGGTATATAAATCTTCAAAGTCTAAGTGAGCGTTTCCTAGGACACGATTTAAATGGGATTTGAACGATCGCACACCCGATTCCCATAAGCCGCCCATATGGGGCGCGTACGCTGGTATGAACTTGAACTCAATGCCTTCATCAGACATAGAGTTCACAATTGAGTCAGAATTAGCTTTGAGGAACTTATAAAGGTCGTTACGAGCACCTACGAATTGAGTTCCATTATCTGAAAATAATGTTAGTGGTCTAGAACGTCTCGCAATGAAACGACGTAACGCAGATAAAAACGAGTCCTTTGAGAGGTCTGTCACTAGCTCTAGGTGACATGCTTTAGTGGCGAAGCAGACAAAGATTGCTATATAGACTTTAATGGTTCTACAACCCCGTCCCTTTCTATTTAGTGCGAGTATAGGACCGGCATAGTCCATTCCAGACGTCTGGAATGGGTAACCTGGCTGTAGGCGTTGCCTAGGCAAATTACCCATAACAGGTGTGGTTGGTTGTGCCTTCATTCGAAAGCAACGATGGCACTTGTGTACTGTACTTTTTGCTAGATTTCGACCTCCAAGTGGCCACATTTGTTCTCGAATGGAAGCAAGTAAAAGTTGTGGACCCGCGTGCATTAAACGTAAATGTTCGCTTTGAAATATTAATTTAGTGAGTGGGTGTGTAGATGTGATTAAAATTGGATGTTTTTTGTCAAATGAGAAATTGCCGTTTTTTATCCGACCACCTACTCTAAGCAAACCGCTGTCATCAACGAACGGGCTTAACGACAGCAATTTGTTCTTTGACGATAGTGGTTTGCCTGATGCTATCGTGTGATATTCCGGGAAACATTCGAATTGTGATAATTTTACTAAAGTGTTAAACGCTTGCTGTTTTTCTCTTAAAGTGAGAGGACCCAATAGTCGGTCGCCTTTACATTTACGACAATTATTTATAAAGCGCAAAACGTAGGCACATGTATTTTTGAGTTTAAGCAAATTGGAGAAACGAGAAAAAGGAAGTCGTCCGCTTGGCTCAGCGGACAATGCTACCGCTGAAACCACTTCAGGTAAGTTTGACTCTATATATTGAAAGGGTTTGTTCGGCCAGTTGTTCTCACTATCGAGTAAAAAATTAGGTCCATTTAGCCAAAAATTCAATTTGCTTGGCTGATTACTGCCAACTCCTCGGCTTAAAAGATCCGCTGGATTGGATGAAGTAGGCACGTGACGCCACGGATAATTTTTAGTCCTGTCTAATATATCTGAGACTCGATTTCGAATGAACTGTTTTAATTTATTGGGTTGAGTTTTTAACCAACTAAGAACGACTGATGAGTCCGTCCATAAAAAACAATTGCTGTAGGTTAAACGAGTTGTTGCTAACACTTTTTCGAGTAATTTTGCGGCCACTGAAGCACCACAGAGTTCGAGACGCGGTATAGATGTCGGCTTTATAGGTGAAACGCGAGTTTTTGAACATAATAAATGCACGTCGACAACGCCCGTTGTGCTAACTGATCGAACATAAACGCAAGCGCCGTATGCGTCCTTAGACGCGTCACAGAAAATGTGAAATTGAATGTCCTGAGGGTTGTGGCACACTACGTGTCGTGGTATTTTTAAATCGTTTAGTTGATTTAGACCTTTATAGAATTTAGACCAAGAATTTAAAACATCTTCAGGAATGGGATCATCCCAATTTAATTTGTGAAGCCATAAGCGTTGCAAAATATTTTTTCCGTTTATAGTGAAAATGCTTAGTAGCCCTAATGGATCAAAGATTTGCGCAATTGTTGAAAGAAGAACTCTTTTAGTAACGTCGGCGTTAGATGGTATATCATTTTTTATGTTGAATAGTAATTCGTCTGTGGACGGAGACCAAATTAATCCAAGTGTTTTTGACGGCTCGTGCTCGCTGAAATCGACGGTACCGATGTTATTGATCGCAGAACTATCATCACTGCAAGTTAAAACATTTGACTTGAATTTTCTTAAATTGAAGCAACCGGAGGCGAGTACTTGAGTGATGAGCTGGCGGATTTGTAGTAGGCCTTCAACGGAATCGCATCCTGTGATGAGATCGTCTACGTAGAAATCTTCGCGAATAATTCGACGTACATCTGCGTTTTCACATTCGTCAGCGAGCTGTTTAAGGCAACGGACTGCCAAAATGGTGCAGAAGCCGTTCCGTATGTAACCGTATTTAAGTTATAAGTTTTTAGTGGCATCGATGGGTCGTCTCGCCAGACAATTTGCTGTAGATGACGCTGATTTGAATTGATTAATACCTGGCGGTACATTTTCTCGATGTCGCCTGCCAGTACACATCTATGTTGTCTAAACCGAAGTAAAATTGAGAATAAATCGCTCTGAATTGTGGGGCCAATCAGTTGTAAATCGTTCGATGACACTCCACTAGATGAGGGAGCGCTCGCATTGAAGACCACTCGTAATTTTGTTGTAGTGCTTTGCTCGCGTAAAACGCCATGATGTGGCATAAAGTATGAATTTGTGTGTAAATTGTTTATGTCACTTTCAGACATGTGACCTAAATTTTTGTATTCGTTCATAAAATCGATGTACATTGCCTTAAATGTAGATTGTCTTTGTAGTCTCCTTTCTAATGAAAGAAACCGTAGTTTAGCGCTTTGGAATGAGTCTCCTAGAGTAGACTCATCGCCCTTCATCGGAATGCCTACAGAAAATCTTCCATCTGCATCTCGGGACATGTGTTGTTTGAAATGGTTCTCACAAAGATCATTGTCGTTCAAAGATGCATCTTTGTCAGAACTTTCAAGCTCTTCGATAGTCCAAAATTTAGCGAGTTGCTCTTGTATTGAATCAAATTGGGAAAAATTGCATGAAAATGGTTGTATATTTGTCGTTCCAGTGGGCCCGGATATTATGTAGCCGAACTTAGTATCTTGAAGCACTGGAGAATTCTTGCCTAAATAGATTTTGTTTGTGCCGAGCAAGTCCCAGAAAATGTCTGCGCCTAACAGTAAGTCAATGCTAGACGGATTGTAGAATTCTGGATCTGCCAATTTTATTTCGGGGGGAATGTTGTATAAATTAGGTTTTAATGATTTTTTTAGAGATGAAGTTATTTCTGGTAACACTAGAAAAGAAACCTTTGTCTGATATGAATTGAGTCTGGACTGTATTATTGCTTGACAACGTTTGTTTATGGTAGAAACTAAATTATTGATTCCGGAAACTTTAAATTCAATGTTATCAAAATTCAAATTTAGTTTATTCAGAAGATGTTCAGAAATAAAGGAGGCTTGACTGCCTGAATCTAAAACTGCCCTTACATCATGATATACATTGTTGGCATCTAGAATCTGAATAATCGCAGTAGCTAAAAGTACTTCACCGGGTAGGCAACAGGATGAAGAGAGACTTGTCGCAGCTGCAGGTGGAGTAGAAGAGTCAGGGGCAGAATTAGGATGCAGCAGCGAATTATGTTTAAGGGTACACTGACGGCATGGGCCTAGCCTGCATAAACGCTCGGTGTGTCCTAACCTAAAACAATTTCGGCATAACTTGTTTGTTTTTACAAACTGTTCGCGTTCTGGTACCTTCATGCGTATGAATGAATCACATTTGTAAAGTGGATGCTCTCCTTGGTCCAACGGACATTTAAAAATTTTAGGTGTAGCATTCGCAACTGAAACTAAACTTTTGACATTTTTAGTAATATGAGACCTAGATGTGGTTTCCGGCTTGTTGTTATTGTTCTCAATAGTTTCTAATAAGTCAGCCTTATTTTTTAAGAATTTGGAAAAAGATTCTAAATTTACTAGTTTGAGGGTGGCCTTATGTTCCTCCCAATCTCGCAAAGTACGGCTGTCTAACTTTTGACAAATAATGAAAATTATTAGAGTATCCCACGATCCGGTTGTTTCACCGAGAATTTGTAATGCACGTAAGTTTTTATTGTACATATCAATGAGCACACGTAGAGAGGTAGCTGATTCCCTTTTAATAGGTTCATGTTCGAAAATAGCCTTAATGTGGTTTTGTACTAAAAGACGTGTGTTGTCAAATCGCTCGCACAGTGCATTCCACGCTAAACAATAGTTAGATGCAGAAAACTCTAATGAGCAAATGATCTGAGCTGCACTGCCCTCTAAAGATGCACGTAGGTAGTGAAACTTTTGAATATTACTAATGCTCGGGTTATCATGGATAAGTGATATAAAAGTGTCACGGAACTCAAGCCAGTTCCCATAATCGCCACTGTATTTGGGTATGTTTATTGTAGGTAATTTCACTCCCCTAATAACACTCTTTGTCTGCTTCACTTTCACAACACTCTCCTGATCACTAGTGGAAGAATCAGAACAAACAGAGACATTATCACCATGATTGAATGACCTTTCTTTTCTTTTGAATGAGTCGCACAGCTGTTGAGCCCTTGCCATTGCTGAGAAGTACTGAGTCTCGAATTCAGATCTCTGAAGAGACTGGTTCTGATGTTCCTCCTCAGACAATGACAAGCACTCAATATTCGTTTGGACCTCATCAAAATCATTGTATATAGTTTCTATTTTATTCATGCGAAGCTTCAACTCTAACTTATCAACTTGACTGCAGTCAGATACACTCTTTAAGCTACTTACATAATTCTCAAATTTAGTTAATCGACCCTTATATGAACCTCTTTTCTTCACTAATTCGTGTAATTTTGACATTTTAATTGTGTATAGAAATTAACAAATTAAACAAGGAATTGTATTAATAAATGAAAATATTCTATAATAATTAACTGTAATCAAAAGTGTCTTGTTCAAAACTATAAATTAATCATGTAATTAGATGTAAATTGATCAAATTAAGTTGGAAAATCTATTGAATTACAACAGAAATACAATGAAAATAATATAATAATCGAATGTCCAATGGCGGGCCGGCCATGTGCCGCGTTATTACATCTAAACAATTGCTCGCCTTTGTATGCTTGTTCAAAACTATAAATTAATCATGTAATTAGATGTAAATTGATCAAATTAAGTTGGAAAATCTATTGAATTACAACAGAAATACAATGAAAATAATATAATAATCGAATGTCCAATGGCGGGCCGGCCATGTGCCGCGTTATTACATCTAAACAATTGCTCGCCTTTGTATGCTATGCGAATAAGATGGGACAAATAAGGGAATCTAGACCGATTTAGGACATAATTGTTAGGACTTAAGTACCTCGATTCTTAGTTCCTAGCTCGTATTTCGTCTTGCCTGTATGCAATGTTGGGTTCAACAAAGATTATTATAACATCCGGTTCGAAGGACCAAAATGGCTAAGTTCTCGTAGAAAATTTTGTTTAACTCACTGGTTTTGGCTTCTTTCTTCCTTTCTTGCTGGGATTGATGTTTAGTTGTTTGTTTAAATGGTTAATAGATGCGCATCTCTTTTTAGGAAAACTTTCTTTGTTAGATAAAGACACGATAAAGATGAGAATTGATTTTTTCATTGATTGACATTGAATGTTGTTTTGACAAGTGTCATGTCTTGTCATGTGTCACAATTGACACTTGTTTCGTTTAGTAGTAATTGATTTTAATTCTGAACAGTACGTCTCAAACGATGGGTGTCCAGTGTCCACTGCTGGGCACTTTGCTGCTCCCTGCGGATCTACTGTCCACCGAGTAGGTACGCATTTTGGAAATAATCCTTCGAAAATTATAATTATGTCTGTCTGCTAGCTTTTCACGGCCGTTTGACTGTCACCCACGCTCGCCCGCACCGCGTTCGCGCGGGGGCTGTGCGGGTGTGCGGGGCGTACCCACCCCCATTGCCATCTCGACCTGTCGCGTACTATATGTGTTATCGAATACATATCCGTTATTGATGGCCTCCGAAATGACAGATGTAAAAAGCAAAAGCTAGTATAACAAGTGCGGGGTCCCGGACCCCACGAGCATGTCAAAGGTAGCGCTCCCCGACCACCTCCTAAATCACCCGCGCCATTAACCATATCGAACATGTTCGGCTAATACGACACACATATTTGTACAAAGGGCACAGTTTAGCCCGCGCCCGGGAGATTTATGGGAGGCTGCGTCGTGTTCCCATTACAAACGAGAGGTAAAAGAATCCGCTTTGTGTCATTCCCATGGACTAACTATGAACAGACTTGAAGAAATGATAGACAGAAAACGGGCGAGCTATTAAGTGAAGCATCTCCAGAAAAGCCGATTTCAAATAAAGAAGCCAATTGTTACGGTCACTCGCAAGTCGAGCGTGAGAGCATAATATTGCAATCAACATTTACGGGTGGGACAAACTCGAGAGCGAGATGCGTGATGTGTGAACAATGCCAATCAACTTTTGGTATTACATTAATTTATTGTTTTAGATCTAGAGCAACATCATAATGGAATGATAGGCGTAATACGTTTGTATGGAGAAGAGCGTAAGAAGAGCATTCTTAAGCCAATCATCATCATCATGATCAACCCATCGTCGACTCACTACATCTCTATGACCACGGGTTTCCTTTCAGTAAATAAAGGTTTGGTCATACGATACCACGCTGGCCATGTCCGGATTGTCAGGCTTCACACATCTTTGAGAACATTATGGAGAACGCTCAGGCATGCAGCTTTCCTCGCGATGTTTTCCTTCACCGTTAAAGCAAGTGATATTTAAATTCATGGGCATCAGTTTACAATAATATTTATCTTCCAAGTATTCATACAAGTATTGAGGTTACGTAATTTTTATTCCACCAGTTTCAATAAAATCTTGTTTTTCAATATAAAATCTTATAAAACACGGATCGCGATTATTTAATGATCTAATTTCGTCAACCGAGCAATAAATTGTGTTTAACAGTTTTCAATTTGCTCTGAGTTTATTACTACTGCTTTTAACAACTTCTGGTTGAATTATGGCTTGATTAACTTCAGTTGCTAAATGATTTGCTATAAAAATACAGCTATAAGTAATATAGTCTAGCTAGCTCATGGCCGCGACAAATTTCAAACCCCTATTTTACCCCCTTAGGCACTCGTGTGCTTAGGCCGGTCATACACGGACTGCTCGAGCGGTTAGCCAGTGATTAGGGGTTGAATTTTCAAAAATCCTTTTTTAGCGGATGTCTACGTCATAATAGTTTTGTGCATGCCAAACAACCCGGTCCGTCCTGTAGTTTGAGCTGAGCGTTGATAGATCAGTCAATCAGTCCAGTCTAACACCTTTTCCTTTTATATATTTAGATTTATTTTTACGTTTTATGAAAATATCTGTTTGCTTTGAAAGAATAAAAAAAGTTTAGGTATTTTTGAAAGCTGTACCACGCATTACCGGTTATACTTACGGGTTAAGTTGCTCGAACTCCGTCCATCAATGTCGTGGAGTCTGTGCGATCAGGTAACGTGAGCCGAATTGCATATATCTCCCCAGCCCTCATCAGTATATCTTGCATCTGACGGCGTGATTAAATAATCGCAACTTTTATATCGCCTAAGAATAGCTTATGAGAATTTATGCGAGATAACATCTCATGAAGAAAGATAAGTCCATTTTTATGTAGATACATAAAAAGTTGTAAAGAAAACTTAAACTACCTACTGCAATCAATCGAACGAAGTAGGGTGACAAACATTCTCTTCTTCTTCCGAACGCACTTGGCAGAGCTATCGTGGTCATCACGCAGTGAGAGCATACGCCACTTCTCCCTGCCGGCCAACAACTTGGTACACCCGTAGAAGGGTCATCATCATCGTTAACCGATAGACATCTACAGCTGGACGTAGATCTCTTGTACATGGAGACAGGGACTTCCACACGCCACGGTCTTGCGCCGCCGCCACCCAGTGGTATTCTGGGACCCGTTTGATGTTGTCTGTGCAACTAGTGGCGGGTCTTTCAAGTTCCAACGCTGATCCGGTGCGCGGTTCCTCGCCTTAGTCTATAGAAAAAGCGTTTTTAGATTTTATCCATGCAAAGTTTGGGTAAAACAGCTACTAAAGTTAAGAGGAATGAATACGTTTGTGTAACATATCAATAACGTGAAAATGGACGAAACAGCCCTTGAATGAAAAAATAAACATAAAACAAACTCGGAATCAGACTGAAAATCACTTGTAGACAGAAGAGGGCGTTGACTGCAGCATGCAGCATCGCTCGGTTTGATCCGACTTTACGACAAGGATCAATCTCAAATCATATCAAATCCTACAACCCCCGAGTTAAGATGACACAGACATTATTGTGCAACGCAATCCCACCTCTATTCTGTTATGCTAGTGATTAAAATCGCGTCACAGAAGACAAGATTAGTAATCATGTGATAGGTAGGTATACCACGTTGAAGTACAATATGTAATGCAAGTGTTAAGTATTGCATCTCGAAGCTCGTAAAGCGTCGGGGCTCTCAGGGAATGTTATAGCAACGAGTTAATTATTGGAGGCTATTCTGGAACGTTATACGAGTGTGGATTATTATTGGTGGTGTGTGTCATGTTCTGGAGCTGATATGAAACAATGGACAGATCATCATATTACATACCGACTGCATTTGGTAACTACATTTTTCACGCTCGACGAAATACGAAGGATCTCTTCGATTTTTCGTGTGATTTTGTTTAAAAGCTCATTTATCTAATTCATCGGCCCGCGCTTTTCTCTAAATTATTTACATAGTATCTCATTATTATCGTAAGTATTATTTTTAACAAAATTCTTTACCAAAAATAACAACAGAAATAAAACAATGTTTTTATAATTTTCATATGTTTTACTACACTTCAAGGAAATTTCTAAATAACATTAAATACCAGCAGGATTCGATAGCTGCAATGTGTCGCTACTAGATGGCATTAACAGTCGCTTCAGTACTGAGTGAACATACATATCACCGTCACTTGCAGCAAGCAAACTATAGCTTAGCGATCAGAGCGTCAGGCGCTATCCCAGGAGACGCGGGTTCGAATCCTGCCGGTCCGCAAAAATTGATATGTATTTCAAATTATTTAGAAATATGTAACAAATAATAAAATAACAGAAACAGCAATAAATAAATAGCAGATTGATTTTATTTTAATAGATCAAGTTTGACACTTCATTAAGCGTGAACAACGTAACCTTGCAGCGGAGGGCACACAACACACAACACACACAATATTGACAGACGTCAAAAGTAATCTATTAAATTGGTCCTACTTAGTAGATCTATTCTATTAAATGTTGCTCCGACAGCTTCCATAGATCTAATAAGTTTTAAGTGATACTTACTGTACTTACCGTGAGCGAGACCAATAATTAATCTATCCTTACCGTATTGTGAAATGGGGATTTAAGTGATACTTACTGTACTTAACGTGAGCGAGACCAATAATTAATCTATCCTTACCGTATTGTGAAATGGGGATTTAAGTGATACTTACTGTACTTACCGTGAGCGAGACCAATAATTAATCTATCCTTACCGTATTGTGAAATGGGGATTTAAGTGATACTTACTGTACTTACCGTGAGCGAGACCAATAATTAATCTATCCTTACCGTATTGTGAAATGGGGATTTGAAGAAGACCCCGGTGACTTGGGACCCTCGTAGCTTTAGTTTTAGGTTGAAGAATTTTGCGCGATAACATCCAACTTATTACAATAAATGATACAAAATGGAAAACTAAGCAATCCTAGTCCAAACCGCACAATCCCTCAGGCAAAGTTAAGTGTGTAGTTAACATTGAACATTGTGATTATCACGTTAGGTTGCGACGTTAGATTCTAACGCCGATCAGTTGATCAGAGGTTGTTAACGCCTATTTATCAAATCACTGCCGGCACCCTGCAATCTAGGCTTGCACTGCGGGGAGTTATGGGGGGAAATTATACTGCTCACTGCTCACTGACTTGCTGTAATCGGAGTTAATGTTATAAAATGATAACAAACTAGATCATAATGTAGTCAACTTAGTCGTCAACGAGCTCATTCGCCCCGGCTTCGGGTCGGAAATTTTTGAAAAATTCTTCTTATGCTTTCGTTAACTCTATGTATGGAGCGGAAACGTTAACATTGATAGCTGTTGTTCTCGTCTACTAATTAACAGTCGCCCAGCGCACTGTGGAGCGAGCCATGTCTCAGGGATAAAATCCGGAACGAGGAAATTCGCAAAAGAACAAAAGCGACCGACATAGCTCAAAGGATTAGCCAGCTGAAGTGGCAATAGGCTGCAGCTGCAGGTCATGTGTGTCGCAGAACCGACGGCCGTTGGGGCAGACGTGTTCTGCGGAGTGATTCGCTATCTCATTGTCTAACACTGAATGATAGTCACCGAGCTTATTTGACATTGGCTGGTTCTACATTGCTGCTTCACGGAGTGATATCAAAATATTTTTCGTAGAAAACCTCCAATGGTTTAAAAATTCAGCGTAAGACGCTGAGTGAGCGAATCAGTACGCTGGAGTGGAGACCAGGTAACGGGAATCGCAGTGCAGGACGACTACCAACCCGCTGCGCTGGACCGATGACCTGAAGAAGGTGGCGCGGAGCGCAACGGATCAGCGTGATTTAGAATTCGAATTCTGCTTGACCGATTTTAAGCAAACTTATCATTAAGTTAACATTAACCATGGATTTTGGTTTATTTCTCACATAGCAAACAAATAAACGTACAAACAGTAATATAATAATACGCGTAGATGCTTAGCCAATATGTAAGATGCATTGAGGTAATAAGTTGGTGAGTTATGCGGCGTCTGGGGGCGGTACATCACGCTGGCCCCACTCGTGCATCACAGGCATTCTAACGGCTACCGGTCACCGGTCACCAGGCACGCCATAACACTCTACTCATAATGATGGTGACCACGCGGTCCCCTTCTGTACTACAAGCTTCCTTAACTTGTGAGTTGTAGGTAGGGATCAATCCGAGCATCCCTGTATACCTTGGTTTGTAAACAGTAAATTATATCAGTACCTCAGTACCCTTATTATAAATGCGAAAGTGTGTTTGTTTGTTGGTTTATTGGTTTGTCTTTCAAACACGTCACGTGATTTTTTGCATGGGTATAGATAAAGACCTGGAGAGTGGCATAGGCTACTTTTTATCCCGGCAAATCAAAGCGTTTCCACGGGATTGCCCGTACATTGTCTTTTCGAAAAACTTTCAGAAACCCTCATCTAGGTCCCGATTCTGTATTTCTAAAAGGTGGTTATCCTACTAATAAAGTATGGGCTATTTGACGAAGGTGAAAATTTAGTAATGTGATAAAGCAAGCTGCACTCAGGCCCCTGGCGTTTCCCGCGCTGCGACCACGGCCACGGCGCGGCGCTGAGCAAGTAGCTGCTAGGTGTTTAGTGTCTACTTGTGTGGAGATGTACGACGGGTCCGCTAATTTACTACTTACATTGAGTTACAAAGGGGACATCAAAGGCTTTTCGACACTATTTAGTGGGCTGCAGCCATCGCCGACCACATCCATACGTGGTGGTCGATAGTTGCAGCACTAAGAAAGATATTACTTCACTTTTTAGGGTTCCGTACCTCAAAAGGAAAAACGGAACCCTTATAGGATCACTTTGTTGTCTGTCTGTCAAGAAACCTACAGGGTACTTCCCGTTGACCTAGAATCATGAAATTTGGCAGGTAGGTAGATCTTATAGCTGATATTTGGGGAAAAATCTGAAAACCGTGAATTTAGGGTGAGATCACACAAAAAAAATTAAATTGTGGTCATGAACTAATAATTAGTATTTTCAACTTTCGAAGTGAGTGACTATATCAAGTGGGGTATCATATGAAGGGTCTTCATCTGCACATTCTAAAACAGATTTTTGTTTATTTTTACGCATCATAGTTTTTGAATTATCGTGCAAAATGTCGAAAAAATACGACTGTAGCACGGAACCCTCATTGCGCGAGGTTGACTCGCACTTGGCCGGTTTTTTTAAATGAGGCGGATATTCACCTCCGGTGAATCGACACTTTGCGGTAAATAATGTCCTGACTTTAGCCACTTGTATCACTTGTGGCACAGCATCGTAAAAGTTGAGCGCTCCAGCTTCCTTCAGTTGCTCTCACCACCCACCGAGTAGAACATCCTCGTGGTTTCTTGCTTTCCATGCTCTCAACCATGATCAGCTTCTCGGAGCTTTCATTTCTGCGACGATGGGCGGTTTATGTCCTAAATAGCTAAGGATGCGCTGAAGGCATATAATATATGGTGGAAAGACGTATTAAAGCATATTTCAATCAGTTTTAATTATGAATAGAATAGAATAGAATGTTTTTTAATAGTCAGGTAGTTTTAATTTACCTTCCTTTTCATATTACAATAGTAAGAAGAGGGTGCAAATACTCTAAAATTAGGTTGTGCTTAGAATCGGTGCCACTGGTTCGGTACCACTGTACTGAACCCTGAGAATACTAATGGTCACGCTTAATCGTATTTTAATATTCTCATAACTAACCATTAAGTTCATTCCCGTAGTTATAATGAGCAATTCAGAAAAGAATTAAATAAATAACTTAAAACGACACTTTCGCCTCACACACGTTTTGAATTACTGTAAGTTAAATAATAATAATGAGATATGGAACTTTCGTGTGAGAATAAGTTGGAAAGTGTTTTCTTAGTAGTAGTGTATAAAAGAAAAAAGGTGACTGACTGTCTGACTGATTTATCAACGCAAAGCTCAAACTACTGGACGGATCGGGCTGAAATTTGGCAT
This sequence comes from Maniola hyperantus, assembly GCF_902806685.2. Classification (NCBI taxonomy): domain Eukaryota; kingdom Metazoa; phylum Arthropoda; class Insecta; order Lepidoptera; family Nymphalidae; genus Maniola; species Maniola hyperantus. The sequence goes on along the minus strand of NC_048556.1, from coordinate 11,916,771 downwards.
GCAGATAGTTATTTAACATCCACTAAGAGAGGATTTTTGAAAATTCAACCCCCTAAGAGCCTAAGAGCCTAACCTAACGCACTTACCCGATCCGAATCCATGAAAATACGAATATAAAAAAATCTACGTCATTTATGTCATAAGCTGATAGTTCTATGATTGCTTCGGAACGTATTTTAACGGACTCAGATCGGATGAGTGCCTAAGTAACGCAGTAAAACTGAGGTTTGAAATTTGTACAGTTCACGCGGATGAAGTCGCGGGCATAAGCTAAGTTAAATAATTTTCAAACCTCTGTTTTACTGCCTTACTTACGATTTATATTATAAATCCACGCGAACAAAGTTTTATTTATTCCATTACAAGTTGGCCCTTGACTGCGATCTCACCTGATGGTTAGAGAAGTCGTGGAAACAAGCCAGTCAAACATAACTATTCAACCCCTTAACGAAAAACTAAAAACTGTCCCATACCCGCGTTTGAAACACTTTAAAACACCCCCGCAGTAAATTAGCTGCGCAGCGGCAGCGTGCCGGCATGCAGCCAATAAATCAGGCCAATAAAATCGCGGCCACGGCCTCCTAATAGCCATTTTGTCACAAATATAGCGATAAATATCCCTCTACCCCCGACCCTCTCCGCAGTACAACTAGGGGTTAGTGAATGAGCGTGGAATGACATTAATTATATAATGAATCTATGTGGTTAGATTAAATGGCGCTTACTTAATCCCTCACAGGTTTTAGTTTTTAGCCGATAAGGGGATCATCATCATCATCATAATCAACCCATCGCCGGCTCACTATAGAGCACGGGTCTCCTCTCACAGTGAGAAGGGGTTTTGGCCATAGTCTACCACGCTGGCCAAATGCGGATTGGTAGATTTCACATACCTTTGAGAACATTATGGAGAACTCTCAGGCATGCAGATTTCCTCACATGTTTTCCTTCACCGTTAAAGCAACTGATATTTTATTACTTAAAAACGCACATAACTCCGAAAAGTTAGAGGTGCGTGCCCGGGATCGAACCCCCGACCTCCGACTAGAAGGCGGACGTCCTAGCCACTAGGCTATCACAGCGTATGTACCAGATAAGATATAAGGGGATGGGTGTAACAAAACTGCCATACCCCTTCCAAGCTAGTCCGCTACCATCATAGACTGCATCATCTTTCATCACTTACCACCAGGTGAGATCGCAATCAAGGGCCAACTTGTATAAGGGAATTAAAAAACAGTTGCTGACTTCAGACTGACTGATCTATCAACGCACAGCTCAAACTACTGGAGGGATCGTACTGAAATTTGGCATGTAAATAGCTATTATGATGTAGACATTCGCTAAAGTTTTTTGAAAATTTACCCCTAGGTTGTAATATAGGGGTTTGAAATTTGTGTACCACCACCACGCTGATGAAGTCGCGGGCATGAGCTAGTAAGTAATACGTTCAAACTATTTATTTAGCGAACTGAAACTGAACGATACTGAAAAATGCTATTACCAATATGAAGGATTCTGGATAACTCAAATGACAAATAGCTATGAAATATGAATGTGTTAAATATAACACAATCCATAGAATCTATTGAAGAGTTTCTTGTTCTTGCTTCTTGCAAAAGTTCTTCTTCCTTCATGGTCAGCATAGCGGCCTATGGTCTAAACCCTTCTCGTTCAGAGAGGAGACCTGTGTTCAGTAGTGGGCCGGCGATAAGTTGATATCTAATTGGACTTAGGGCTACTAGTGTTCCGGAACGATGCCGAGAATAAAGCGCCTCCCGCTGACATTCAGAAACCAAAATGGAGGTAAAAGTGAAACCAAAGGTTACTTAGCTTAACAAGAAACTCGATACGCGGAAGAGTGTTGTTCATTCACCACCAAAATAATTATCGGAAGGACAGAATAGGGCTGCCACTGCTCAAGCCTTTCTGCTCAAAAGACACTGCCTTATTAGAAACTGAATGTTACAATGTCACGAAGAATATATCCGGAAAACTAAAGCTTTGACTGAGTTTTAAGCAATCAAAGTTTTTTAGATTTTTCCCATTTAATTTAAATCAAAACTATAACAACTAACGATGATAGAAGTAATTTTTTTTCTTTATTGTGCCTATACTTACCTACGAGTATAAGAAAATTGTTTCAGGAAAAGTCAACGACTTACTAAACACAAGACTAACCACTTTAAACAAAAACAAAATTTTTGCTTACTACTTGATGTCCCGCTTAGTTTGACAGCTACAGTCTGAATCATAATCACCTCTCATTGGTTGACACTCTCCTGCTTATTGCTTCTGCAAAAATACCTTCAACACAGGAAATTGATATGTAATAATTAAGGAAAAGGATTAAAGGAGATTGTAATAATGATTGACAAACCAGCAGTGTCACTAATTTTTAACATCTTCATAAAACATGATTTCTGTTTGAAAAAAGCAGTTCTTTTACATGCATAATAGCAGCTGATTTAGTTTAATGGGCAAAATTTTTGGCATTTCCATTTGAATTGTAAAAGTCTTAACCCTAGCACGTGGTGTGGTGGGCAGTCTAGTCTCATCACTTGTCACAGCTAAGAATACCTATTGTAAGTCATTAGAGCTACTGGTTCGTTTGTTTACACGGTGGTCTATCTACTATTGTTCCTTGAAATTTCATCATAATCAACCCATTACCGGCGCACTACTGAGCACGGGTCTCCTCTCAGAGTGAGAAGGGTTTAGGCCATAGTCTGCCACGCTGGCCCAATGCGGATAAGCAGACTTCACACACCTTTGAGAACATGAACTCTCAGGCATGCAGGTTTCCTCACGATGTTATCCTTGACCGTTAAAGCAAGTGACATTTAATTGTTTTTAAAAACGCACATTGTATAACTCCGAAAAGTTAGAAGTGCGTGCCCGGGATCGAACCTCTGACCTCCCTAAAGACGGCGGATGTTTTAACTGCTAGGCTAAATCCACAAATCTCCCTCGTGAATATGAATTACCTCAAACCGGTAAGGGAGCTAATGATTGAACTGATGGCCAGAAGGGCCTCGCAGCCTATTGTTTACTGAGGGTTTATGTAGTTAGTACTAAATAGGTATTATAGTATCTAAGTCTATCTCTATGATCTAAGTACTGACTATGGATGGAGGAAAAAATGGTTCTTGTAGTTTGTCCATGGTACTAGTACACTGTATACATCAACACAGCAACTTCTACTATATTAACTTTAAAAGTTGATTCATTCAACTTCAAAACTTTTCTTGTACGTATTTTTTTAATTGGAAACCCTTGACGTAGGATGAATTTATCCTTTACATACTCTATGTAACTAGAAACTATTTCTTTTTCATTAAAATGACTTTAAGAATGGTTTGCTATTTCAAAATGTACGAATACATGAATTTGAGAAAAAAGCAACCGCAGAGTTTCTTCGTGGTTCTTCTCGGTTGGAAAAGCATTCCGATTTCGGAACCAGTGGTAGATTCACTTAATTATTTGAAAATACTTTGTAAAAGTTTATTCGGATGAGAAACTCTTCTAATCCATTCTTGAATATCATCTTTATGTTACAAAAAGAAGCTGACTAACCGTACCTAAGTACCGCTCAAACCGTTGCGTTGGGTTTAGCAACTTCATATCTTACAAGTGATAAGATGAGATAAGGTCCTCCTTTTGTAACATCTTTTGGTTGTGCAATAAAGTGATTAAAAAAAACAGGGTAATGCAAATAATTCCGTTGTTGCAGCAACCGGACGAGCTGGCCAAATCGGTGAAGCTGACATCCCGAGAGCGAAGGTTCATCAAGTTCGCGAGCGTGGAGTTCGGCGGGCAGCTGTACATGACGCCGCAGGACTTCCTCGAGTCCGTCGTCGAGCAGGAGCCCAGACGTGAGGCCTACCACCGTCTTCCTTCCTCTCCTTCCTTCACTCCTGTCATTTACTATACAGTTCTTCATTGCTGACCACAGTTGCTGACGGTCCGTTTCTTCTTTAATCACATAATGGTTATTTTCTTGGGATGAAAATGCGGTGGGATTCTATCCTTCCGCATACGACTCGACTAAGAAAACGAGATTTCGATGTCGACTCGACTCTTAGGTTAGTTATTATCAGTAATTAATATTACTTATTGTCAGTGATAATACCAAATCATGACCATCATCATTATCAATCGGTAGACGTCGACTACTAGATATAGATCTCTTGTAGGGAGTTCCACATGCCACGGCCTTGCTCGCGCCGCCTGAATCCAGCCGCTCCCTGCGACTCGTTTGATGTCTGTCCTAGTGGGGGGCTTCCAACGCTGCGCTCTCCGGCTGCCATTTAGGACCCCAACGTCTATCGATTTTTCGAACTAAATGCCCTGCCCATTGCCACTTCAGCTTTGAAATCCGTTGAGTTATGTCTGACAAAATGCACATCATATTTTGTTAGTCCTGCGTGACACACATTGATGGAACTAATTCGTCTCTGCTCCCATTCAGCTCGCCTAAAGCGCCGCATCCTGACCGCCAAAGAGATCGAACAGCTCCGCGACCAGGTGCCGCCACTCAAGAAGGGCTCGCCGCAGATGTTTCGCAATATGAGGGACAAAGGCAAGTGCAACCTTCTCTTACTTAAACACCACTACCACCATCTCTTACCACCACTTTTTGCATATTATGAATGTTGACGACAATATTACTTGTATCCTATTGTAAAGCTGCTGTCAATCTAATAATGTAAAAACTAAGTCAAGACTTAGACTTACTCAATACCTAGTTATTTTAATTCTCTATATATATTATGTTCTGTTATGTTTTGTATTTTCTTATTAAATTTTTTGATTTTGGGTAAAAGTAATTACTAATTCCGTTTTTACTATAGGATATTTTTGTACAACTTCAAGTCACAATTTTTAGATATTTATCTATTGATTTACCTTTTCTTATGTAACAGTTAAAATATTATAGCTGTTGTTCTTTTTTCAGGAATCATCTCTTACACAGAGTATCTGTTTCTTCTTTCAATTTTAACGAGTAAGTCTTATTGTAACTTACTTTGGTCTCATTCAGCTGTTACCATCAACAATTTTCATCTAAGTTTTCTCTTTGATTATATTATGTGCAATAAAGTTTTCTTCTACTTTTTAAAGGTACTTTAATTTTTTCCTCCAACTCATAATATGCTTCATACAAATATATTTTTACATAGTGTTTCCAATTTGTACTTTTCAGAACCGACTTCAGGCTTCCAAATCGCTTTCAACATGTTCGACACGGACGGCAACCAAAGAGTAGATAAAAACGAATTTCTAGTCGTAAGTTCATTTTATACTTTCTTATTCATTATATTATGTATATCTATAAAGCATATTGCTGTGTATCCTAGAATTAGATGAATGCCCTAGGCATATCTGTAGTTGCACTAGGTCGTGGCATTCCCCTGAAAGGGCGGAAACGGTCTTATTGTCTGTTTTATCACAAACTATTTCATAAAAATCATTTTAAAGATATTGTATTTATTGTAAACATTTTGATGTAGTATTTCTGTATTCACATTTTATTTTTCTAATAATATCTATTAGATCATCGTATTACATTACATTTATTATACAAAATCCAAGATAAAGATCCTTAATATGTAACGTAGGTTTTGTACATTGCGAAATACAAACTTGAGGCTGAACGAAAACCAGAAAAAACTAAATTACTAATTTTGTGTTATTTCAATAACTGTTTCTACATAAGTGGTAACTTGAGGCCCATATTTTCGTCATTACTTGGATTCTGTAATATTTCAATAAGTAATCAATATTATAGTATGTATTTTATGATTTCATTAGTTTAGAGACACATTTTAGTTATTTTCCATTTATGTTTTGTTTTGAGCACGTATTTTGTGCCCTGCACTCATTAGATCCAGCGTTTGCTCGGCGGCTCACTGAAGGAGCGCAAAGACCTCGACGCTAACAGCGAGAAAGCAGTGAGTTTGTGTGCTTAGGGTGTAAGCTTCGTTTTAACTTCAAGTTTAATTGCAGTTTTACGTTATCTTCATGTGTTAAATTTTGATTTGCCTATTTCATCTGTTTTTTGTTGAGCTATGAGGTTCTTATATTGCAAGTCTTCGTCGGATTTGGTGGAAAGAGGAATCGGTTCTTCGCCAGCTTTAGTTATGTTATAATGTCGAACACTTGTGTCCTCATGTCATCAATCAGATATTTTTGAATCATTATATTAGCTACTATTTTTATTTACGTCTATTTCCTATGTATTTTTATTCATAATATTTAATGTGTTTTATAATTTTTTTCTTGCACATCCTTTTTACCTATTTCATATTTAAATATTCCTAGACATAATTTTTTATTAATTTTATATCTATGAGTTACACTGTGCCGTCTGTGTTTCCTTTATTGCAAAAAACTTGATGAAGCAAAGCAAATAGGCAAGGTAGTTATGTTTCTACAATACCTCTTCAGAAACTACAAAACATTACTCCGAATATTATTTTTGAATATTTATAATTATTGATTAAAAATCCCGTGGGAACTCTTTGATTTTCCGGGATACAATCTTTATCTATACCCATGCAAAAAATCACGTCAATCCGTTGCACCGTTGCGACGTGATTGAAGGACAAACCAACAAACAAACACACTTTCGCATTTATATAAGGGTACTGATGGAACTTAATTGGCTTTAATATTTATAAAGTGTTATATGAAAGTTATTCTGAACGATAAGACTAGCTATTATCGAAGCTGTAAGGAAACGCGGATGGCACAGTCAAATTCAGTTCTCTGCGACATATTGTAGCTGCTTGCCTTAGTGTCGGCCAACACGCTGCGGGACAGGCTCGAGCACGCTCAGACAAAGAAGAAGCCTCCACAGCCGTCCACAGTAAGTCACTACCTCGGGCTGTGTCATCAAGTGCTTTGTTTAACCTTGTGCTTTGTGATTTACATTGGTTTTTTTAAAATTGTAATCTCTATAATTTTGTGTAATCTGTCGATAACTTTGGTAAGTCTTAAGGGTTTATTCTAAGAAGCTAGACCTCCCTAGAGTAAATATGTTCCTTGAGCTAAACGATTGTTGATTAAATTGTTCTGAGCTTACCAGAATAATTAATAAAGTGTCGTTTTGGCTTAAACTTACAAATATTGACTCTGTTTTGTTTTTAATATTTCTTTATTTCGTGTTTAACTACTTGTACCTAATCTTGCTTCTTTTTTAACTGAAAAATAATCCTCCGTGATTTCTAATTTAAGCGTTTTTGTAATAATCATAATTTTAATTTTATTTTTACTTAAAATATTAAATTGGATTTGTGTTAAAACTTTGCAATTAACTACTTCTTCTGTGGATAATGATTAAAATAATATAAATAATAAAAGTCCATTCTAAACATTTTCTTTGCCTACATACCCATTAAATTTATTTTAGTTAGTAGCAATCTAGATATTGCTTAATTTCATACGCGCAGTCTTATGTAAATTAAATCAAACTCGACGATGATAATGAAATCTGTTCAGAGACGAACCCAAACTAAACCCAAAGAATAGCCATAGTTCTCAAAATGCTCCAAACTCCAGACAGTCCTGGGTAGGAGACGATCTGTAAACACAAACTGAACATCATAATCAAGATCTGACACCTGTGTTCGCAGATGGAGAAGATCTTCAGCTACGCGTGGAGAGGCAAGCGCGGGCTGACGGACGAGCCGCAGGGCGGGAAGCCTCAGGACCACCTCGTCGACGACCAGGGCTTGCAGAGGAGACACAATGTGGATACATTGTTGCAGGTAACAACTATAAGACGTACAACCAATGTCCGAATTTAGAAAGGTGCCATGAAACCTAAAAATACCCAAAGTGACTAAGGAGTCATCATCGTCATGATCAACCAATCGCCGGCTCACTACAGAGTATGGCTCTCCTCTCCGAATGAGAACGGTTTTAGCCATAGCCTACCACGCTGGACAAGTGCGAATATGCAAACTTCACACACCGTGAAGAACTCTCAGGCATGAAGGTTTCTTCATGATGTTTCCGTCACCGTTGAAGCAAGTGATATTTAATTGCTTGAAACGCACATAACTCAGAAAAGGAGTAAGGATATTATGATGATTTATAGAATTCATGATTAATGATAAGTACCTAATTGTAATTTGCAGGTACACTTTTTCGGTAAGAAAGGCACAAACGACCTGAAGTTCGAAGGCTTTCGGCAGTTCATGGAAAACTTGCAGACTGAAGTTTTGGAGTTGGAGTTCCATGAATTTTCTAAAGGTGATGTTATTACTGACTTCAGTTATTATTATTATTACTTTAAAAAAAACATTGTAACTTAGCTGAAGCATTTGACACTATTAATCACAAAATTTCTTGCATACCTTTGGTGAAACTGTTAATAACAAATACATTATTTAATAATTCTCCATCTTCATATAAAGAGGTTACTAGTTCAAATACTTATTATTAAAGCCAACTGAAATTTTAATCAAGGTATTTAACAAGGGTGTCCTCTAAGACCTTTTTTTTATACGAGCGACACATCCCAAATTAGAAAATAATTTGTGTAGGTATACAGCACATTCAGAAAGTTTTCGAAATGAAATATCAAAATGTAAGAAGTCATAAATATTTTATTATAATACTTTTTTTCATTCAGAAATACCCATAACTCTATGAGAAATACTAATCAATTTTACTATGTCTCTATGTTTGGTTTTTTATGGGAATTTCACAACGGTAAAATTTGCGTTAATGTTTATGGGAATTTCACAACGGTAAAATTTGCGTTAATGTTTATGGGAATTTCACAACGGTAAAATTTGCGTTAATGTTTATAGGACATGAGACCATATCCGAAGTGGATTTCGCGAAGATCCTGCTCCGTTACACATATTTGGACACGGACGAGTACGACATGTACCTGGACCGGCTCCTGGACCGAGTCCACGACGAGAGGGGCATCACCTTTGAGGAGTTCAAGACCTTCTGCCAGTTCCTCAACAACCTGGAGGACTTCACCATCGCCATGAGGATGTATACTCTCGCTGATCATCCCATATCCAAAGGTACTTTGTCTCTTTCTTTTATTTTAAGGGGGACATCTGTCTTTCCTTGTCTCCTGTGGGAGAGATGAATAAATAATTGAATGATAGTTACTCACGTTATGAGAAGAGTCTCTTTCCATTTTATTTTCTGGGAAACCCCACGTTATAGGAAATGACTTATCAGTAGTAGGTATGTATCTATTTTGTAAATAGATATCATTTTCACAATCAGCAACGTGTAAACGTCTATATTTTTTTTTAAATATATATCGGCCATTTTGGATTTGAAAGGCGATCAGCTTGAAGCCATTTTCCCGCTTTATAGTTCTTGTTAGTGGGCGAGGAAGTTTGACTTCAGCTGTGTTTATCTCGTCAGACGAGTTCCACCGCGCGGTGCGCATCTGCACGGGGCAGGCGCAGTCCCACCACGTGGTGAAGACCGTGTTCGCCATCTTCGACGCGGACGGCGACGGCTTGCTGAGCTACAAGGAGTTCATCGCCATCATGAAGGATCGCCTGCACCGCGGGTTCAAGGTAACCTCGCATCATTGTCAACATCAGTCTCCGGACTCCCACTGCTGGACCTATGTTCAGGCTAATAAGGCCTATGCTTACTTTTGCAGTCGTACGCCAAGAACGAGGGCTGGGAGGCGTTCAAGTCGTGCGTCAAACAAGAGATGAAGAGTTCTGTGTGAACCACATACATACATACATACTTACATATTTATTTACTTGTTCGCATAGTACTACATTCGGTCTTACGACGTATAAGTCCCGCAAAGTGCTAATGCGCGTGGCCGTTATTTTAGTGACGTAAGCACCAGGCTGAAGTTTAAGCTGATGGTATATTTAAGGTATATTTTTACTTAAATATAGGTACGTCAAATGACGTCATTTTGATGTTAATGAGACATGATTCCAGCGCAATATCAATTTGCAGGACTTATATGTAAATTAATTAACTATTTGATACTGTTCAAATATCTATCACCATATTAATAACTCCGCACAACTTCAAACGAAATCTCCTTGAGCAAAATAAAATTAAAATTTGAGCAAAATAAACTAGAATTTTGTAGGATCTTCATAATTTATTTCATAATAATTATTAGAGTTTTCGCGCTTTTTGAGCTTTGAGTTTGAATTCGTTATATTAGTATGTTTTGGAGCTAATTACAATGTTATATACCACTGTGGGATATTTTGTTGTGATAGAAGGTTTAAGTAATACTCTACTGTGCAGTAAGCAACTTGCTCGCGATAGTTAGGTCTGGTATCCACCAAAGCGAAAGATGTACAGAGGAGAGTCCAGTGAGACATACTAGTGACTGAGTAGCACAATTTGTTTGTTAAATAAATAATTATTAAATTAGTTAATTATGCCAAAGTTCTATCTAATTGTATCTATATTGTTTAACAATATAATGTTGACTATTAAATATCAAAATAAGATCTTTTCCATAATTCTTGCCATACGATCATTAGACAGTCAATAAATATCGCGATACAATGATGCAAATTCAGTCGTACCTACTGTGATCGCAAAACAATAATACCTTAACACCTACAGTACCCGGCAGGAAATATTGTACGTCGACCTTTAGAAAGAGACAGCTGGTTCATGGAGCATTGTCTCTGTCGCTGAGACCGACAAAACGTCACATAGGAATAAGTGACAGAGCCAACGCCCTACGAAGCCGAAAGCTCTTTCGAAAAGTCGATGTACAATATTTCTTGCCGGCTACTGTACAAAGTCTTAGGGCCTGCGCAGACGAGAGACTTTTATCCGCGGAGGGCAAAAATCCCGGAAACGTAGATAAAAATGTCCACCGAAAACTTGCCACGGTGTCAACGCACACGGTGTGCGGTCATTTGTTTGCCGCAAGCGAACTAACTCTCGAGCGCTCAACGCAGACTAAAACCCGCAGTGTACGTGACGCGCCTGGGAACGTTACTTCTATTTTTTGAAGACTGTTTGATGTGGTACGGGCTGCCGATGTCCCGCTATGTCGGCTATTTGGGGAATTTTTGTACGGGGTACTTGCCCCACGTGTCCGTTATTCGATGCTATGTTAAAAAGCAGCCCGAAGCCTGTCCCTCGTCTGTGCAGACCATCACGAAATCACAAATTGATAGTGCAACATTTGTTGAGCGTCTGAAAGTCTTGCCTGTGTAAAGTCTACTAGCAAGTGACGTTTAAATGTGCAATACCACAACTAGGTAGTGTTCAATAGACCGCACTAGACTTTACTTTGAGAATTTGTTCATAAATCCATTACTATTAGTGTGCATAGCGCAGAATCCGAAAGTTTATAATACAAAAATATTCAAATTTCGTTATATATGTGTGTGTTTAAGTATACCTATTTGTATTATTTTTTTCGATTTTATCTCTCGACTATGTACCTACAGCAGAGATAATTTCTGCCTATAGGTACAATTGGTCCAAGATTCTTATTTAGGTACTATCCGTTTTTGAGTATACACCTAGGGCGGCTGATTTAGGGTGAATAAACTCAATAAGCCAAAAATTTTAAATTGTGAGATTACGAATAGATACCTATAATTATAGTGAAATTTTACATGTGTACTTATTGAGATTACTAATTTGACAATTATTTGTCATTTCTTTGTGTTTTAATTTTGTAGTAATTTATAAACTTAATGAGGCCTTAAACACAAGCGGTTTTCCTTTGGTAAAATGTGTAATTTTAAAAAATTTACACCGAATTTACATTCAAATCTTTGAGTCCGTTTGTCTGTTGAGTTTGATCGGAGAACCAAACTGCGTTTGTATGGAAAGCTCTGAGGAAGCTTCTCCTGATTTGATGTGCTGCTGGTCAGTAGATAAGTTTTGTGTTTGAGGCTTTTGAAGGTTAAACAAAGGGAAGGGAAAACGAGTACAGTTTTTCTCTGCGTACTTAAATAATTATAATTATTGGTTTTGCCATGAAATAGGTCTCAAAGACGAATTAGAAAAATTTATTTAACCACCAATTAATAATCTTGAAAAGATTTACGTTGTTCTGAATTAAAGTATTAGAAAGTTACCTAATAAAATTAAATTATTTGCACTTTGATAGAGATATTTCTAGTTTACCTACTTGCATCATTTGTGTTATGTTAGTTATGATAAACTATTTATTTGAATTATAAATTCTATATATGTACCTAAATGTCAAGTTTCTAAAATAACCCCGACTTCCTAATAGTTAGATTACACATTAATTTATAGGATTATGTTAAGATAATAAAATTTTGCCATGATTTAAATTTTAAAATATTCTGAATAACGTGTGTGATTTTTTGCTAGTCTTTTGAGAATTTTAGATTATATAATTATTATTCATGCCAATCATGCATTATCTATTTGGGTGAAAATAAATTTATACACGCAAAATTTTTGTGGTAATAAAATGTTTTTAACACTAACGCCATTGTTTTATTTCATGATTCTGATTCTAGATAAATGCGGTAATAGCCTAGTGGTTAGGTCGTCTGCCGACTTGGCAGGTCGGGAGTTCGATCCCGGGCACGCACCTCTAACTTTTCGTGCGTTTTAAGCAATAAATATCACCCTCTTTACGGTAAAGTAAAACATGATGGGGAAACCTGCCTTAGAGTTCTCCATAATAATGTTCTCAAACTGTGTGTGTAGTCTGCCAATCCGCACTTGGCTAGGGTAGCAGACTATGGCCTAAACCCTTCTCATTCTGAGAGGAGAATGCCGTGCTCAGTAGTGGGCCGACACAAGTTGATGATGATGATGTTTAAAATAAAAAAGTTTTAATTTGACAATTTATTTATATAAACATAAATTACACTTTGAGAACAACTTTAATACTTCATAGACATACCATGTATTAAAAACTAATACAACATACTTCATAAAGAAGTTTTTAATTAATTACAATTTATCAAACAAAAATAATCTTCATCAGGGGTCGTAGATTCGATTTCTAATCTTACTTTTCTGACGATAATCTGACGAATATAATCCCCCTTCCGCCTCCCAACAAACATGGGACCTAGAACTTTTTGGATTCCAGTCCACTAAATCGAGCTGTTGAGGTTTATATTAGATTCGATTATTTCCTTGAATAGCTTAAATAGCTTAACTATTAAATTAGAAGCGAAAACTAAATGTAAGTGCTAGTAAGGAATAAATACTTATTAACTTAGCTCACATGGCTGAGCCAGCTTTTCATACATGTGTTCACCGCAAATTATGCTTCGTAGCTTTAGTTTTAAGTTCACGTAATAATTATCACCACTATTTATCCTCTTACAAATCCAACATCCAACTTGAAATTAGTTTTCAAGTCCGCCGCCATTTTGAAATTATCCTATGATTTTGCAGGATAAAAAGTATCCTATGGTTTTCCGGGATAAAAAGTATACGGATAGAATCTATAATAAAGTTCGGTTCAGCGATTGAGCCGTGAAAAAGTATCAGACATACACTTCCACATTTATAATATGTACATAGAATAAATTATTACGCCTACGGGTGATCTCTAAAATAAAAGCCAGAATAGCTATCTCAGCTGAATCCTTAAATTAGTGAGCATGAAAACAAGCATCACTTGTCTCTTCTTTAATTTTTATTGCAAAAAACGATACTTAAACGCTTATTACCTCTATCTAGCATATTTCTTTTATTTGAAAAAATATTCTAAGATTTAGTTAAATGTATTTCACTGTTTCAATTCTTTCTGTATATCATCGATAACTACCTAAGTATCTTACAATTGTTTTTCCTGAACAATCGCGTTTGCTTTAGTATTAACTTATAAATAGATAGATTTGCTTTCTCAATACGCTTGCAAGCGTTTCATTAGTGCATCACGCGTCACCAAACTTGGAAATGTGGACTTAGCAACTTTAATTTGCACCTTTATGGTAACTATAATTAGAATCCGTACCAAATTTGATGTAATACTTAGCTAAACTCAATTATAGCCCGTAAGAAAATGACTCCTCACGCGCCATTTTAACTCTATGGGTCAACTATCATGTCAAAAGTACGGTTCACCTTTAAAATAAGGGCTAAAATCGTACTTTTGACATGAAATCTGACACAAAAAGTTAAAATGACGCGTGAGGAGTCATTTGTTACGCTGATAACCACTAACAGTCGTATGATTAAAAAATTTATTCAGCCACGGGTAAAGTTGTTCGTTTAAAAATAAATCCATAATAATTAAACTGATAAGGTTCAATTTTGAATGTATGTGTAAATGCGTTTCAAGTCAGGTGACGCGTTGTGTGTGTGTGTGCGTACTGTGCGTCGCAAGTCAGCAGCCGGGCGCGCAGATCAGCTGCAGCTGCTCCCCGCGCGCCGTGGGCGCCGTGAGGCGGTGGCGCAGCGCGAAGGCCGCCAGCACTCGCGCCACCTGCCGGGGAAACCATACTAATATTACTGCAAATATATGAAATGAAATGAAATAATTTATTTGTGTGAATATGGGAAGACAAGGTGTTTACAATAGAGAGTTGCCAGCATATCCAGTCAGGAAGCCCTGACGTACAAATGTTTTGACAAAGTAGGCAGTACATCCGATAAGAGTATCATATTGTGTCAAAGATATAAATGTCAGTCAATAATATTAATAACTTAATCAAATTCATTCTAATTCTTGTGCTTAAATTCTAAAAACTCACCAACAGAATAAAATACATTTTGCGACAGCCACTTTTACAGATTTAGGAATTGCATTATAGACTTTTACACACATGGCACTACAATTCTTTAAATACGTGGCTGTCCTGGGCGTCTTGTTTAACATCAGCCTTTCCCTATTTCTAGTTCCGCGCGGAAATACCTCCCTTGCAGTCTTGAAAAGATGCATGTTGGTTTTAACAAACATCGCTATCTCTAAGATATATATACAAGGGAGTGTAAGGATTCCCAAACTTTTAAAAATCGGTTTACACGATTCATATGGAGCCTTACCAGTGATTGCACGGATGCACTTTTTCTGTGCGATAAATACTCTTTTTATTTCAGTCATAGACAACAAGAAAGATTTAATTAGAAAAAGTGTTGCGTAACGCACCTCGGCGGGGGAGTCCTCGTGCACGGCGTGGCCGCACCTCGTCAGCACTTGCATCTGGAACTTGCCTGAAATCAATACATTGTTCGTATTTATACGTGCCAAACACAATAGTGTTAATTAAAACAACTATATTAATGCTGATGTAAAAGAAACACAAGTAAAATGAATAATTTAGATAGGAAAGGACACCTTGGTCCCCCAATAGTGTTAAACCTATGCTAACCTCATGTTTGTAATTAGTTATTAATGAAAAATAAAGATTATTTATTTATACCATCTGAAAGCATTTGACATACAATTTATTTCATACTATGGCAGCCAATCATAGCCATAGCACATTATAAGGACACAGTAGTTCGGCCATAGTATGAAATAAATTGTCCCCCAAGGGCATCAGTTCCAACTATGTTGGGGATTGAACCGATATGACTCAAGGTCCTCTTGTCTATAAATTAATAAGAAACTATTAGGTATATAAGTATGACTATTGTTCTTCAAGTTCCGGCTCGCCAGTGAGAGTGGTGTGTGATCAGAGTACCCAGTTCGCAGTCACCTTGCATCTGTCCCACGGTGAGCGCTCGGTCCAGGCCCTCGATGGAGGCCAGCAGCAGGAGCCGGGGGGCCCGGGTGGACAGAAAGGCGGCCGATAGTCCCAGGAACCAGCCCGACCAGTGACGTTCCGAACGGGACAGGTCTACGCGCCAACGATACCTAGACAGAAAATAATTCTAATTTTTGTGACAAAATCTATTTTAAGTAAAAACTTGTTTTTACCACATTTCTTCTCTTTTAGAAGTCACCCTTTCCAATAGCATTTTGCGGCCGAGCACAAGTTCCAACTCTATAAAACTAATGTCTGACCACATATTATGGAGTATTGGTTTGCTTTGGGCCGCGGCCCCACAGACCCCAGTACAAACTTCTTTCATTTGATTGGATTCTAAAACGAGCACTCTTGTAAGAGAGAGACTTGTACTATACTCCCAAACTCGCTTGTTAAGCTTGTAAGAACGCCTGGAACACTGAAGAGACGATAGTTCTCTTTAGGTGTTCTATCGCCTTTACAAAGGAGTGTTTGACATTATTCCATCCTCTTTTTTCTACTACCGCACCGCACGCCACTGATGCCGTTTGGTGCACTTCCACCCTCTGTGCCAGATCTTTTCTCCATGCATATGCAAATTATGAAAGCTCTACAAAAACTCACCTCAAGCCGCCCCCCTCCACCGGCGAGGGCATCACAAAGTGCGGCGCGTCCCCCTCGGCGCCCTGCACCACCCCCTCTCCGCCCCCCTCGCGCATGTCCGCGTCCCCCTCGTCACTCTCCTCGGCGATGACGTCATCGCGCACGCCGTGCGAGGTGGGCAGCAGGGGGGAGGGGGGCGCGCTCTTGTAGTCTTCTATTTCCTTGGTGGCGAGCTCGTCCGTTGTGCAACTGATATTCAAATAAATATTTTAAGCAAAAGTGAAAAAAGAGCGCGAAGCTCCGCCTGGAGTTATTTTTATATCACCCAGTGGAGCAGCAATGTGCAAAGCAACCAACCTCGGTGGCTATCATTCAGTGTTAGACACTGAGTATACTCACTTGACAATCTGACTGGGCATGGACACCCGCGCCGACTCCACGTTCCGCACCTGCCCGCTGCGCACACTGCCAAACCAACATTATCTACTGAAAACTGAATTTAAAGTTCCATGCTTGAGCTTAGAGCTCTGAAAACAATAAACAGAAATGTTTTTATTCAAATAAACTTTTACAAAGTACTTTTGAATCGTTAAATGCATGTACCACTGGTTCGGAATGCCACTCCTACTGAGAAGAACCAGCGAGAAACTGTAAAGTACGACAGATACATACCACCACTCCACGGCGTGCTCTATGCTCTTGAAGTGCGTGGGGCGGCTGCGCAGGAAGCTTTGCATGCTGGCCAGGGCTTCCATTGCTGTTCCTGCAACAGTTTAGTTTAGTTTAATATTCTTTATTGTACACCAAAAAGAAAAGACACAAAAAGAAACATGTAAGAGAAGAACATACAATCAGCGGCCTTATCGCTGTGAAGCGATCTCTACCAGCCAACTAGGTTGAAGAGGATTTAAGGGCTAGTGAAAACTGGGTTTAAGGTGTACGTAAGTTGTTAGGGAACATAAAGATAATATAAGTAATATGTATATTAATAGGCACAGAAATGCCTTAATAATAATATATAGATAAAGATATACACAGGTACATATATAATACATAATATATATACATATATTAATATATAATATAGTGATAGATGAATAATAAATATACAACAATAATATTATGAGTAATGTTGATGTTTTAATTGTAGGATAATATATTTAATAATGTGTAATTACATACACATACATTAACAGTCACGTTGTATTCATAAATGTTACTAATTCTGTTGTACTGGAATGGATTTGGATGCAACTTGGCATACTTATCTATACCATAATATCATAAAGAGGTGAAGTTTTTAAGTTTGTTTGCAGGAAGTAATCTCTGGAACTGCTGAACTAATTTTAGAAATTCTTTCACCATTAGAAAGCTACATTATTCCTGAGTGCTATGGGGCAGACTATAAATTATGTACCGCGGACGAAGTTGAAGCTAGTAGCTAATATTCTGGGTTACATCACTACCCATATGTAATGTGAAAGTGTGTTTGTTAGTTTATTGGTTTATCCTTCAAACACGTGCGACATAGCAACATATTGGCAAGGTTTTTTTGCATGGGTATAGTTAAAGATATGGAGAATGACATAGGTTACTTTTTATCTTAGAAAACCATAGAGCTCCCACCGGGCACCGGATAATACAAACCTAAAGGTGGATAGAGCGCGCCTAATACCTACCTACTTGATGCAAGTAGCTACTTATCGCTTTCCCACTTTGACTAACAAGTTAGAGCGAGAGGTCGGACACCAGTGGTGTAGCTTGCTGTCGCTCGGCAGTCGAAGTGGGATAGTGATAAGTAGGGATTTGCTGATCCATCGGTACGTTATATAGATACAACCCGTCGGAAATATCTGCGCACCTCGCTGGAATGCGCTTCCCCGCAGCTCACCCGTTTTCGCCTATCTCAGTGCAAGTGCATTGCATGACGTCACTAAGCCAGGTTCTCAAATATTTTCGATGGGTTGTACATAATAATACCTTCCACAACATCAATGACCACCACCCCCTGCACGTAGGGCTCCAGGGCCGGCAGGTGCGAGGCGCGCACGGCGATGGCGCCGCCCATGGAGTGCCCCAGCAGGATGAGCGGAGGCATCTGCTCACCAAACAGCTTCAGCAGCACCGACCCCACGTCACTGCAGGGCAGAAAATTATTCATTCATATCTACAATTGATTATTGAAAAACCCGGTCAAGTGTAAGTCAGACTCGCACACAAAGGGTTCTGCATCATATTTGTGATGCTACCACAAATTGACGGTTGTGGGATTTTGTACCTGACTAAAGTGTCAATGCTGAGATCGTCACAGTCCTGAGCCTGAGTCTCCCCGTGGCCCCGGATGTCCATGGACACCACCTGGCAGTGAATGAGGCTTGTTATCTCCTCCTGGAACAGTAACCAGGACAGGTTGAGTCAGTTACCAACTGGGATCAACATTGCTTAATAATAAGGATGATACTAGTCAAATCATCAGCTACTTTTTTATCTAAAATCAAAATTAGTAAGGGAGCTTGTATGAAATACACAGATGTGACGTCATAAACATTAGACGTAATTTGGCGTACTTCTTTTAGTTTAATCAATACAATTCAAAATGGTTTAATAATTCCTAAGCAATAATTAATTTTTGACATAGTTATCATCCCAATTGCAATCAGCAAAGCAAGGTGTCACACCTAGGCCACATGTCTTCCATTAGAATTTATAAATCAGTATAATGTAATAAATATACAGGGTGTACGGGACACACTAACCAAAAAAAAAACCAGGGATTCAAGTAATGATTCTGAGTCCCTCAGTATTTGAACTTTTTCATCAGCCTTTTCATTATTTCAATGGTTTTTTGCAAGTTTTTAACTAATTACATAATGGAATCATCTATGTAGTCTATCCCAACTATCACTTCAAGACAAGTTGTATTCATGATTTTGTTATAGACATCAAGTGCAACCTAAGCAGAAGTTTTACTTAGATGTATACTGGCACATGAGTATGCTGTACCTACTGTGAACAAAGCCCAGCTCAGCCCCGAGTACCCCCCGCCGTGCAGGGTGACTATCCTCGGCCGCTCCGGATGGTCAGGCTCTGGAGACAGGTACACCCGGAACACCCCCGCCACTATCTCCACATCCACATACTTTTCAAAGTAGTTCTTCCAGGATATCGGGGAGTAATCCTTCCGCCGAGCGCCACCAAATGGAGCCAGTCTACACCAACAGATAATTATTGTAATATGTTATTATCAACTGATAGGTGATCTCTTATCTTATCTTATCTTATCTTATCTAGATGCTATAAAACAGGCATACAATTATTTAAATTTATGTATAATATATTATACAATATTACATAGTATCTATTATGTTCTTTTTATGAATACTTGCTATCTTCTTTTTGTACCTACTCTACTCCATTTACAACCTCTCCCACTGCCAAGGGTCACTGGTAGAGATCTCTCACAGAGATAACTGCTTCCCTGACCACTTTTGCTCTCTTTTTCTCTTTTTTTGTAAATGTTTTTAGTACAAATAAAAATAAAATAAATAAAGTTATTTGCACTAGTGATCACCTGCAGCTTCACTCCTGTGGCTATTTCTATAAACCCGACCTTACTGCTTGTCTACATTATAAAGGGGACCTCTGAGCATTTCAGCTTTCTAGGTCCAAGAATTTGGGCTAAGTGTTGATGAGTCAGAAGTCAGAACTTTTATATATTTGTATAAGACGATTCCTTTCTTCATAAGTAAAAAGAGATCCTTTCTAGGTTTTTGACAAGTTTTCAGTCTAGATTGCCTTACAAAAACAAATAGGTAGGTATTCAAAATTTTTGTACAGGTAAGTAATTTTCTTAATCTTTATTCTTCAAAATATAGCATACTAGTAACTTACTAATACATGCAACACCTACCTACTAAAGTAAATTGTTTACCATAATTTATTCAGCAATAACAGTTTGATGAAACTGTTTGTTGTAAATCCAAAAAGAAATTATTTTTACTCACTTAGATGTCCTGGGGATTCTGGGTGGAAGTTTGTTCTTCATTATAGTCTTCTGTAACGACGACATCGTTAATGTTTCAGTAATACTTTAGTAAAATCGTTTGTTTATTTAGAAAGTTAGGTACGATAAATATAAAATAAAATAACGCGCCCGTCGCCAAGTCGCCAACATTCATTTTCTATAATAAATGTCAATGTCAAAGTCAAAAAGCATCAGTCAAATTGATGTCAATGCTATTGACGGTGTAGTGATGCGACCTGCAGAAAACTGGAATTTACGATTTTAACCTTCCTCCTCCCAGGATCGATTCCTGCTTTTATAAAAAAGTAATCGATTTGATCATGGAATGGATACCATACAAAAAAAAGCAAAAATATGTCATTGTCAGTGCTGTCACAACACAATACTATCAGAGACAAAAGATAAGATAACCATCAAATAACATTGAAATTAAGAATATTTTTTTACAAATTAACTTTAACAATTACTGCGTTAACAATAACACGGGCTGTTACATAAACCTTACGGCACAGAGTACATTGAATATAGGGTACCTTACGGTGGCCTATACAAATCATGGATTTCAAAATCATATGCAGAATCTGTCTTGAATCATCAAAACAAACCTTCGATATTTATACAAGTTATTATGTGAAAAGAAATATTTTATACTGTGAGATGATATCAAATTGTACACAGCTTACGGTGCGTATTTTTTTGTTAATGTGGCTGTTACTTTTAAAGAAATATTTTATTGAAGTTACTAATTAGGTACCAACCTTTAATGATAGGTTTCAGGATTAGAATTAATTGTACCATTTCTACTGTACTTAAGCTGTGTTGGACAAGCGTATCGTATCGTTAACCTAAAGGTGGGGACAGTAGATGGTATCAATACCTACTTTGAGCTTTTATAAAAACTTATGTTTAGATATCTACATATCTTCGGAGAATTTATCACTTGCTTAAAATACATTTACTTTTCCAGCCTGTAGAAGAAGACGGGCTCCCGCGTCTCATTTGTAAAGACTGTAGCCGCCAACTGAAGCGGTGCTATGCATTCAACGTGCAATGCACAGAAAGTGATCACACGCTACGGCATTACCTAGAGACTGTCATACCCAAAGCGGAGCGGGAGGGCGTGGAGGTGAAGAGCGAGGAGCTGGATCAGCAGCTGGAGCTGATGCTGAAGGAGAACAAAGTGTTTGATGATGGTGTCAAATCAGGTTACTACAATTTTGATAGAAATAGAAACAAAGATTTTTCTTCTACTAAACCTTTACAAGTTTGAATCATCAAGTGAATCTACCACTGGTTGGTTCCTACTAAAAAGAACCAATTAGAAACTCAGCATTGCTCTTTTGCCATGCCTTCTTTATGACATGAAATCCATACTAATATTATAAATGCGAAAGTGTGTCTGTCTGTCCGGGAAAATTGATGACTTCCCACGGGAGTTTTAAAACCTAAATCCACGCGTACGAAGTTGCGGGCATCAGCTAGTTATTAATAAAATTACATTGTTTTCTCTTACTTTTTATTTAATGAAAACTCTATAACATAATAAAATACCTGTTCCCGTCAATTTCGCTATATAGAGTGTATGTTGTAGAGCCGGAGAATGCCAGTGAGGCCGTGGACGGCTGCTGGGATGCGGACGATGACAACATGGCCCTCGGGGAAATCAAGCTCAACAAAACATTGTCAGGTTAACGTCTGATGATCATATACACTTGCATTACTGTACAAAAGCTACCTTGTTTTTGTATCTCATTTCATTCATTGTAGCATCATCATCATCATCTCAACTCATCACCAGCCCACTGTCAAATGAGTCTGCCATTAAAGCTGCCAACCCACATTTTAAGTCAAGTGTGGATTGGCAGACTTCACTCACCCCCAGAAAATTGTGGAGAACTCTCAGGCATGCAGGATCCCTAACAATGTTTTCCTTCACACTGTTAACATGTGATATTTTTTTGCTTCAACAGTTACAGTTTCATGCATGGGACTGAACCCAGGACCCATTGAACAATAGCCTATCGATTTAACCACTAGGCCCATCACCACTTACATTTCCATGTTTATTTGCAACTCTGTGGTAACAACAACTAGATAGAGTTGAAGGCTCCTGTATGGAATGTGATTGGTTGGCGACCCAAAATGGTTAACACCCACTGAGTCACCCACTCCCACCCACTGAGCTTTGTCATTTGTATGGAATTACGTAACAGAGAAACCCCTGTACAAACTTCTCTCTGTGGCTAGAGTATAGTCAATTTTAAGTAGAACATCTTTAACACTAAATTTATAATTATGGAGAGAGAATGTACTATACATTAAAGGCATTTTGTGTTTCAGAGTCAAATCACAACAGCAATACAGATGACAAGTTGTGGGAGTCGGGGAAAGAGTTTGATGATCTGCTAAGTGAACATAATACATCAAACAAAAATGTTAACGGTAAGGAGTATTATACAGTCATCATCATCATCATCATCACAAACTACTGAGGACGGGTCTCCTGTCGCAATGAGAAAGAACTATACAGTACCTGCCAATAAATATACACCTTGAGCTTGGTGATGAAACTCCAATGTACCAACTCTGCAAACAGCTGATTGCCAAAATTAAC
This sequence comes from Maniola hyperantus, assembly GCF_902806685.2. Taxonomy (NCBI): domain Eukaryota; kingdom Metazoa; phylum Arthropoda; class Insecta; order Lepidoptera; family Nymphalidae; genus Maniola; species Maniola hyperantus. The sequence goes on along the minus strand of NC_048556.1, from coordinate 11,893,862 downwards.
TTAAAAAACTTCTGTGAATTAGAATAACCTCTTGAACATTTGTCAAGTAGCAGAAACTGAATTTTTAGCACCATTTTACTCTACATTATTTTTGTCATGTTACCTATATTATATGATTTATCGAGCATGCTGTATAGTGGTTCATTTATCAAAATATGTAAAAATGTTTTTGTAGTGCTTGTCAATGGGGAGGGCCCCGGGCTGCCAAAGAAGAGGGGGAGGAGAAGAAAAGGTAATATTTTAACTAAGATGTTAGAATTAAATTAATTATTGTGCATATTTGAACGCACAATGCTTGGGCGAGTGTCATCACTCAATCGCTCAATAGTTTCTAAGTCGCATGTGAGCGCTCGCGCTGTTCTATAATGAGGCAAATACTTTAAGCGACTACGAACCGCGAGACGGCCGTGAAGGTAGTGACTAGTGTGACGTCACGTGACTAGTGTGACGTCACGTGACTAGTGTGACGTCACGTGACTAGTGTGACGTCACACGCTGGAGCGCCGCGTGCAATGGAATTATTGTCGCAAGCGCAACTTTTCCATTTGTTGAGATATTCATGATCATGATAATGATTCGTGTTTTTGTTATATTTTACTTTAATTTTATATTTAATTATTATAAAAACAGAAATTCCTCCATTCCAGAATATGTGCTGGATGAATGCCAGCTGCCTGACAGCAAGATGCCGTCGCAGTGCGACGTGTGCGGCAAGATCATCAGCACCAAGAGCAACCTGAAGGCGCACAAGATCTGCCACACCGACAGCCGCCCCTACAAGTGCGAGCAGTGCCCCGCTACCTTCAAGTTAGTGCTTTGTTGTAGTCCCTTCCACAATATGTGCTGGATGAATGCCAGCTGCCCGACAGCAAGATGCCGTCGCAGTGCGACGTGTGCGGCAAGATCATCAGCACCAAGAGCAACCTGAAGGCGCACAAGATCTGCCACACCGACAGCCGCCCCTACAAGTGCGACCAGTGCCCCGCTACCTTCAAGTTAGTGCTTTGTTGTAGTCCCTTCCACAATATGTGCTGGATGAATGCCAGCTGCCCGACAGCAAGATGCCGTCGCAGTGCGACGTGTGCGGCAAGATCATCAGCACCAAGAGCAACCTGAAGGCGCACAAGATCTGCCACACCGACAGCCGCCCCTACAAGTGCGACCAGTGCCCCGCTACCTTCAAGTTAGTGCTTCTGTGACCGTGGTTGACTCCAATTAAACACAATTGCAAAGTACAAGTAATATTTTACAGGATATATTTCAGAGAAAGCCAATTTTTTTGCCAATTTTTTTGACTGCAGCCGTACGTAGTGGAAATTCCACAGACACATACAAAGCAATTTGCCTCTCCGTTTCTAATTAGAACCACTAGGATATGGAACACCGTTCCGGCCTCAGTTATTCCCTGCAATTTGATTATGAGTACCTTCGAGTCAAGAGTGTAGAGGCATCTTCTAGGCAAGCTCCTTAGGCTGCAACATCACTTGCTAGCAAGTCTGATTGCGGCCAACATTTGGTATTTATTACACTGTTTTTGTTCTGAAAACACTGAATACTAGGGTTTATTTTATGACCCCTAAAATTTTCAAAATTGTTTGCAGGGGTCACAGTGCTCTGTTCCAGCACAAGAGGGTCCATTCGGGTGAGACGCCGTACCACTGCGAGTACTGCTCCAAGCAGTTCAGCCGGCGGGCGGGGCTCGTCAACCACATCCGAGTTCACACCGGTAAGTTGACCACACGCTCATCATCATCAACAACCGATACACGTCCACTGCTGGACATAGGTCTCTCGTAGGGATCCATCCAACCCATCGCCAGTTCTATTTAAGTATACAAGGAACCACAAATTTAATGGAGAAGTTTCATGATGATAATACGATATTTAATGGATATCGCAATGGAATTAAAATGTAGATCAAAACGAATAAACCAGTGAAAGCATTTTTCAAATCCATCAGTAAATGACTGAGAAATTAATTATTAAGTATTTGAACGCACAACAATTGCGTTGTGTGACGTCATTTTACCTAGCCGAGATCGTCACGCCACAAATCGTTCTAGCCTATTTTATAATAATAGTACATTACAGTCCAAGCCTGAAATAAAGCGATTACTGGACGAGTACTATTGGAAGGCCGAGGCGCCAGCCGAGTCCTTTTAAACTAAACGATAAATAAAAGTAAATTCCTTTTAAACCAAAGTCCCAATAACAGTCCTTTGTAATGAAATCCTTTCTTCAGTAGTAGTAGCCGATTCCGATCAAGTTGGAGAAAAAAAAAATAATATAATTGGTTGGTTGTTTCAGGGGAGAAGTTGTTCAGTTGCACGATTTGCTTCAAGGACTTCGTGCAAAAGACGCAACTGTCCATACACATGAAGAGGCACAAGGGGGATAAGACCTTCCTGTGCCAGGTCTGCGGAAAAGGTATATCACATTTTACACTACATCTACAAAAGACGCAACTGTCCATACACATGAAGAGGCACAAGGGGGACAAGACCTTCCTGTGCCAGGTCTGCGGGAAAGGTATATCACATTTTACACTACATCTACAAAAGACGCAACTGTCCATACACATGAAGAGGCACAAGGGGGACAAGACCTTCCTGTGCCAGGTCTGCGGGAAAGGTATATCACATTTTACAATACATCTAAATATATATATCTTGAACAAAATATAATATTTTTTTAATGAATCTATTAAATGTGCAGGGTTCCCCATAAAGTCGGACTTGCGAGTCCACCAACGAACTCACAACGGGGAGAAGCCCTACTCGTGCCACCTGTGCGAGAAGACCTTCGCCACCTCCGGGAACCTCTCCATTCACATCCGGATACACAATAAAGAAGTCAGGTAAACTGTCATGTCCATTATAAACAATATAAATATCTAACGGCTAGACTCACGTGCTAAGTCGGAGTATGCCCGACTAGTTTTGAACTCATCCGGGGTCCTTTTTCTATGAGCCTCTATTTGCGACGCGGAGCTGCAAGGCGCGCTGGTAGGGGGGCTGTGGTGGAGGAGGGGGATATTCTAACTTATTTGGTGTGCTTCAGGCTGTATAGTTTATGACCTTTGCATATAAGTTTAAGTTTTTTATTGTTTCCTCGCAAATAGGAGTAGCGCAAGTCTCGGCCGAAATTCAAATTACCGACCTAGTTTAGTTTTTTAAAGAAATCACTCGAAAAGTTCTCGGCTTCGCCTCGGCCTTCCAATATTCCTCGGCCGGTAATAGCTTTATTTCAGGCCTAGACTGTAATGCACTATTGATGTTGCAGATACAACTGCAAAGAATGTCACCGAGGCTTCGTAACGTGCAGCTCCTACAACGTGCACCTGAAGAGGCACAAGGGGCAACGAGACTACCTGTGCGAGTGTGGCAAGACCTTCTACACCTCCTCCGCGCTCAAACAACACAAAGTGGTAACTTTCTGACCCCTAGCATATATCTCTCTATGTATTGTATTTAATTTCTATTGTTGAGGCTTAGACTCATCCAAGTCACAAAATGGTCGTCAAGTCCACACCGAGACTAATATACCGTTTAACTTTATTTGTCAGGTCCACACTGAAATTAATATACTGTTTAATGTTATTTGTCAGGTCCACACAGAATTGTAATATAGGTACCGTTTAATGTAATTTGTCAGGTCCACACGGAATTGTAATATACCGTTTAATGTTCTTGGTCAGGTCCACACGGGAGTGAAGAAGTACCAGTGCAAGATCTGCGAGCGCAAATTTTCTCAAACCAGCCATCTGAGCAGACACTTCCGAAAGGACCACGCCAAGCCCAACGTCCCGCTGCCTCCTTCAGACCACTACCGCCTGGTGTTACCCGACGACAATAGAACGCCCACTGTGTTCAACAAATACCCGGACGGAGTCAAGTTTGAAGCCTCATAGTGATCTGTGCAATAGTGGAAAGAGGAACCTCTATGCGCTCCTGAGAAAAAGGACAACAGACAAACGGGCAAACAAAATGATCCTTAAGGGATCCTTTTTCCTTTTGAGGTGTTCCAAGAGAAGCTATGTGATTTGTGATGTTACCTGCAATCTCAAATACTCATTTTTTTAAGTTAAAGGTAACGTTTGTATGTGAGAGTATTTTCGTACTAAAAATAGTGCACCACTAATGTACAGGGATCTTAATTTTTCAAATCAGTTAAATTGACAGTGGAGTCGATTCTGATGTCTAAACTAAATTCAGAGTATCTTCATCTTTTTCTTTCTTTTCGATGTTGAAAGGACTAATAATAAAAAATTGATGAATTTTAGTTCTACTCTACAAAAACATGGATGTACTATGGAAAAATATGTATTTAGTCCGTACAAAATGAGAACTCACTCGCCATTTTTACTCTGTGTCAATGTCATGTCAAAAGCACGGTTCACCTTTAAAATACGAACTAAAGTCCTACTTTTGACATGACAGATCATCATGTCAGATCTCATTTTGTACGCATTATATTGGAAAATTGGAATAATAGAGTATTCTAGTCTATCAGAACAAAAATCAGATGAAACACCTACTTTAATACAGTACCTGAATTATATTTATTTATTTATTGGGTACAACATTCGAATATAGTTTTTTGTGGCAAATATTTATTATGTGGTTTTTAGTGCAGCCATGACAAATTTGCTTAGAATTAATAACATTTTAATGATGTGAAATTATTTTTAGTTTAAGCTAAATTATTTTATGTAGATAAATTAATATTTTTGAAATGAAATAAATGTTTTCATGATTTTATTGTTCAAGTTTTATTTAATCATTTCCACATTCAAGGGTCTGTGGCGGATTATAGCGAATTAAGTTTGTGGTACCTTGTATAGTGTATACACACTCCTATAGTCCCTCCAACAGGTGGCAGGTGGTACTGGTCTTATATTCAATGTACTCTGTGGTACTGGTTCACAATAAAATTCAAAATGTATTCAAATAATTTATTTACACATACATACAATTAACTGTTCAATAATCGTTTTCTATGAATTGTCTTCCAACTTATATTACAAAACGTGGACTGGTTCACCAAATCAATTCCACAAATAATAAAAACATGGTAGCGTAACAAAAAATACTTCTCTAACAACAAAACAACAACTTAAAAAAGACAAACTGAGAAAGGAAAACAAAAAAATTTTTATTGGAACCTCGAGTGTAACTTTTTGTGTTAAGAACTAACGTTGGCATAGATCTGTCAGCTTTATTGTAATTGTTTAGGATTTGTCCCAGGGTTGACGGTTTATCAGACAGACTAGCTAGCCCGACCCGACTTTGCGTGTATAAAACTCCGAATATTGTTTAGTGGGAATCTACTTCGAGGTTGTTTGTAACTTGTAATGTATGTAACCAGGATTTGGCCATATCCCTCAGGGATATGGTGAAACCCCGGGAAATGTTAAAACGACATCAATTAGACTATCTCACTAAACAAATGTAGTGATATCCATGATAAGATAGTGAAACTCCAGATAATATTACCCAACAGAACCTAAGTGCACGTAGGTTGTTTACACTTACTTGTTTACGTTCTAATGTAACCTAATCTAACTTTACATTTTGGCTCTTCTTCTACTTCTGGGATTTTGTGATTATATCGAATGTGATTCAGAACGAAATCTGAGTACCAAAATGTTAAGTTAGGTTAAATTAGGGACATTATAGCATATAGGGGTTTATAGCATTTCTCTGCGACATCTGTCAGTCAGTCAATATGTCAGTTTGTGCAACTTGTATTGAAGAAGCTACACTCGAGATTAAAAGAAAAAGAACTGAAAATATTTCTATTAAAAGTTTCTAATAAAATTTAGTTTACAATAACAACTAAAAGGGAGCCCCAAAATCTCCTTATTAGCTAAATGTATAAAAGTTACTAAGTTTCAACTTATTACACCTATTATCTCTTATTACCTATAGGACAGGAAACAATGCCTTAATTTCTACTAAACTTAATTACTTACTAAATTAAATTTACAAACTGTATGAGTTTCATCAAAATCGTTGATGAAACTCATACAGTTTGTAAATTTAATTTCTGGTATTATTTCATAATACTCAGTATGGTACATACATAATAATTTTTGTCTCTTTGAAATAACTTGTCTTTTTGGTGATAAATGATAATGCTGACTTTTTTGCTCTCTAACATAAGTTAGACAGCGGACCAGTTCCTGTATGTTCTCCCATCTTCCCAATTCCCGTTTCAAAAAAACTAGCCAACTGTGAGTTTTTGTTGAATTCATTTGTTTTGTGTTTCCTCGCAAATGAGAAAACAGTACTATACAAGTGTCGGCCGACATACTACCTAATTAAAGATCTTGTTTCGCTTAAAAGGACTCGGCTGATGTATCGTCCACTGCCCGAGTCCTTTTAAACTAAATTTTAAAATCAATACGGTATTTGACAACTAGTCAAATCAGTAACTTTTTGTCAAACGTCAAAACGCGCACATAGTATGCGATATTCTATGAAATACTGGAATGTGACTGTTTTTGTGTGTGTGTTTTTAGTTTAGTCGATAATTTAAAATGGTTATTACACTTAAAACTGACAAATGACGTAGATCTTACATATTCTGGAGACCCTCTATTTAATAATCACTGAGAAATAATTTATTTTTGATGTAGTCAAATACCCAATTAGGAAGTACTCGGCCGTAAATAGCTTTATTTCCGGCCTGGACAGTAACATACTAGCAATACATTATTTTATTACATTGGGTACATTAACTGTTTTGCAATACAACTAAAGTTTGCAGCATCATTGGTAGTATACTAGATGATGCCCGCGACCTCATCCGCGTGGATCTAAGTTTTTTTAATCCCGTAGGAACTCATTAATTTTTCGAGATAAAAAGTAGCCTGTGTCCATCCCTGGGATGTAAGCTACCTCTGTGCGAAATTTTATCAAAATCGGTTTAACAGTTGAGCTGTGAAAAGCTAGCAGGCAGGCAGGCAGACAGACAGATACACTGCATTTATAATATTAGTATGGACTAAGTAAGATTAACTACAGGTCGATCTTGGGGCGGTACTGCAGACGCAGAGGCGGGTCGCGGAACCTCCACCGCGTCACGTACACAAACTTTAGTGTGTGGTCCTTGCCTAGCAGCTCGTCGTTGCAGAGGATGTCAATCTGTCAACAAAACATAAGTTGCCATCATCATCAACCGACGTCCACAGCTGGACATAGGTTCTTCCACTAGCCAGTCTTGCGCCGCCGCCATCCAGCGGCTGCAACTTGTTACATGTAATTGTCACCAAGTGCACCTTGGGACCCGACATCTGCCTATTGCCACTTCAGCTTCTGCCTTCACAACCCACTGCGCAATGTAGGTTACTGTGGCTCTCCTACAGATCTCCTCATTTCTTCTCTTCAATCAATTATTATTATTTGTTGTTATAGTAGCAATAACAATTTCAACTGTCCACCTATTATGGTATGACTGATGCCTGCGACTTCGTAAGCATGGAATTAGGTTTTTAAAAATCCTGTGGGAACTCTGATTTTCTGGGATAAAAAGTAGCCTATGTCACTCTCCAGGTCTTTATTCCTATGCAAAAAATCACGTCAATCCGTTGCGACGTGATGATAGGACAAACCAACAAACAAACACACTTTCACATTTATAATAAGAGTACTGATATGGTGATATGAGAAGACAACCAGATAGCGGAGGCTTAGTAATAAGATCCCATTGGCACCCTTCGGATACCCTAAAGCTGGTGACCTTGAACTGATTATTGAGAATGTCAGAGATAACAGTAGTATACTCACTTCTCTATACTTGTCCATGCCGTTCAAAACTTTTTTAGCTACAAATTTTTTGAGATGTGTGATGGTGGCCTGCGCGGAGCAGCGGATGAAGCTGCGCTTCAGCGTGCGCAGCGACGTGGAGATGCACTCCAGGCACACGTTCACCTGGACAGAGCAATCCATCATCATGCAGCTCACTACAGAGTACGGGTCTCCTCTCAGAGTGAGAAGAGTTTTGTCCATAGTTTACCCCGCTGGCTATGTGCGGATTGGTAGACTTAACACACATGCAGGTTTCCTCACGATGTTTCCTTCACCGTTAAAGCAAATGATATTTAATTAATTAAAATGCCTAAATTAAATTAGAGGTGCGTGCCTAGGATCAAACCTGCGACCTCTGAAAGAAGACAGACATCCTAACCACAAGGCTATCACAGGAGATTAATTATGTCAACTACAACTATACACCACAAAAATTTGACTTTATTCTTTGTCGGCATTATAGAAGGAACCTATGTGCATAATTTCAGCTTCCTAGGTGGGTTTCTTGGGCTGGGTGTTGAGTCAGTCAGTAAGTCAGGACATATCGAAGTCAAAACTGCTGATTGCACATTGAGTGATTTTGGGATGAGTAAAAACTTCAACTAGACCAGATTTTTAGTGTTTCCATAGGATATCTAGTTTATTTAATATATAAAGGGTTTTATATTTTTGCCCAATTAGTAGTAGAAAATAATAACAGGAATTGACGTTAATAGACCAAGACTATAAAAATGTGTTTGAGTTAGAGAGCACTAGTCTGCTTCTGTTGGCCATCTCCTCAATCCATGTGTAATGTCCACTCCGCCCTCACCGGAGCCCTAATAATACTTACCTGTTCATCTTTCCTGTGGGAGTCAGTGTTGTCCGGCTGCTCGGGCTCGTCCCCAGCACCAGGCTTGTCGGCCGCCAGGGCTGCGTCCTTGGGGCAGGGCAGGCCGCGCGCGCGGTAGAAGTCTCGCTCCCGTTTGATTTCATCTGCAATGCAACATTTGTGGATCAGTTCAATAGGGTATTATCTACTATTCTCGCAATTTTAAACCAAGTTTTTCTCCTACTTTTATCTGTTGGAACTTGAATACACAACTTATTTCCACATGCAAGCACTGCAGACCAATGAAAAGGATTAATGAATCAACATGATTTTTTATATGAAAAGACCTGGAGAGTGACATAGGCTACATTTTATCCCAGAAAATCAAAGTGTTTCCACAAGATTTTCAAAAACCTGTTACTCTGGTAAATCATCTATACATTTGAAAAGATTTGTCTATCCATCAATCCACGTAAAAAGACTTGTCCTGATTGACTGACTGATCAATTAAAAGACTTGTCCTGATTGACTGACTGATCAATTAAAAGACTTGTCCTGATTGACTGACTGATCAATTAAAAGACTTGTCCTGATTGACTGACTGATCAATTAACAGACTTGGACTTTAGAGAATAAAATTTTAGTAGCTAGTACTTGATAGGTTCTTTTTGATGATGATGATGAGAATTCTCACTAACAAAGAATTTTTGGAAATTCCATGACAAATGGTAAATAGGCAATTTCAGAAATGACAACCAAGCAAAGAAGTTGTTGCTGCTGTATGTTAGCTGATGATACTCACTGTCCTGCAGATCGGGCACCAGTTTGTAGACAATGTCCTGCATGGTTCTGTCGAAGCTGATGTACTGTAGGGGGTGTGACTGATGGATCACTATGTTGTATGTTAGCTGATGATACTCACTGTCCTGCAGATCGGGCACCAGTTTGTAGACAATGTCCTGCATGGTTCTGTCGAAGCTGATGTACTGTAGGGGGTGCGACTGGTGGATCACTATGTTGCATGTTGGACACGTGTTGTTCTCCTCCAAGTGCTTCACCAGGCAACTCTTGCAGACTGGAACATACACACCATGTGATAACACACCAGGTACAGAATCAACAGTTACTGCATCATTTATAAGGAGCTGCCAAACAAAACCGTATCATTTGAAATCATGAACTTTTGTCGCAACATATAAGGCGGACATATAAGGTTGTTTTGCGGAAATTAGTTCAGATTTGTATTGAACTAATTAATTAGTGAATTGAGGAAAACAAGTGGTTTGATAAAAGTGTATGTAACTACAGTTTTGTTCGCCAGCTCCTCAAATGTGAAAGTGTCTATCCGTCTGTCTGTAACATTTCATGGCTCAAATACTGAGCTGAACTTGAGGAAATCTCGGATACTTTTTTTATCAGACAAATATGGGTGGTATTTTTATCTACAGATTACTTATTATCCAGGAACAACAAAGTTTCACTGGATCTCCAAAAACCTAAATAATAACGGACAAAATCGGGAGCATCAGCTAGTATACAATCAATAAATAATAATATTATTCAGCACCATAAAAGAAAATAAGGTTAGCAAAATATGTTGTCATTAACATTTAGCACATTCATTTTAACTAATAAGGAATGTAACCGAAAGACATAACTAGGTACTTAGTTAATTAATAGTAAGACAACTACCCAATTTGAAGAAAAATAAAGGTCTAAGTACTTACACGTATGAAGACACTCGGTGACCGTGGTCGCGTCGATGAAGTATCCGCGGCAGATCTTGCAGGTGATGTGGCTGTTGAGGGTCTTCAGCTTGATCCTCCTTTCCATGGTCATCACTGCCTACACTACACACTACATCTAAAGTCTAAACACTAAGCGAAAAAGGAAAACCATAAGAATAACGAAAAGAAAACATGAAGAAATTTACAATCACCCAAACACAAATTTTCTGACGTTTGAATGTGGACTTGTGGAGTTGCCAGATGAAATTAGAAGTTTTGTCAAGTCATCTGACATCTCCCACTTCCTACAGTTCCCGTGAAATTCGCATACCTAATTTTACTTTTAGTACAGTTTTCCGGTTCCCGGCCATTATATAATCGCTTCTAACCTACGATGGAAGTGTGAGTTCGCGCAGGTATTGTTCCAAGCGCTCGTGTACTGTGTACGGATATAGGACTCACACTAATGCAGATGGTGAACTTGGGATGCGGTGTGGTGCGTGGGTTGGGGTGTTTTGCTCCCTTGCATCTCGCAACCCACTGACGCCTAAAAATGCTATTGCGACGCGTCTTGCGACGGTACAAAATACTCTAAACTCAACTAAATTGACAGGTTTAAAATATTGATATCCTTTTTATTATTACATAATATGCTCTGCAGAAAAGAATAGCATTGCTTTTGGCATTGTCAATTATTTATTTTAAAGATTATAAAATTTGTAAGTACCTACTGCTGATTAACACCACTTCTTCTTATCGAGTTGACCACGGGAGTTGACGGTCGCAGCTTAAAAAGCCGCCACCGCTGGCCGCACCACTTATACTAATGCATTTTGATTCAAAGGTGGTTTTATCTCAGAAAATTGTTTACATTTTTAAATAGTTAGTTACTATAAAAATATAATTGTTCATCACTTTTACAAACTGAGCCAATGAGTATATTGAGTGTATTGTATTATAGATAATCCATAGGTACTTCCATACTAACTATCCATATTAAATCTTAAACTGTTTCACAAAAATAAGGAAAACGCATTGCTGTGGCAAGTGGCAACCCTGAAGAGTACTAGGAGCGTTCAAAAATAATTTAGGACCATAGTCATTAACATAAAAATAAATAAATAAAATAAAAATATTTTTTTATTCGATTAAACTTTTAGTAAGTACTTTTTTTTTAAAGAATATTAGCCATGTTAAATGACTAATATTCCCCTTTCCTCTCCAACTTAGCGTCAAGCTTGTGCTAGGAGTAGGTACGACAATAGTGCAACGGGCGGGGTTTGAACCGTCGACCTTTCGGTTTTCAGTCCACTCTTTTACCAGTTGAGCTATTCAGGCTCAAAGACTTTCGAATAGTCGGATGGATCTAACATAATATTAAGTCAGTGTAAAATTAATTTATTTCTGAACTAGATCGAATACTTAATACTGTTACTTATTTGGTTGCAAAAAGGTTGCAAAAGTTAATTAAGCAGGGAAAATTGCCATTTTACATCTTTTAGCTAATGATTTTATAATAACCTCACTTTTGCTTTTGGAACTCAGAATCGATTATAAAAATCGATTTTCGTTCTGATTTTTTTTTTTTTTGAAAAATTACAATTTGATGACAACATTTGTCTTTTGCCTAAGTCAAAACTGTAATGTCAAACCCGATGAAAAATTGAAAATGGACGACCGATAGTTTTCTTTTGGCACGTGAATTTGAATATTATTTTTTGTTAATTTCAACCAAAACAGTTCGCCGTCAAACTGGGTGCCAAAACGGTGAAGCGTTTCCTAAACCTAGCCGACGAGACCTTCGTCGAGGATGTCAACGAAGACCTAAAATGCTTCCTTGCCGAAAAAAAAGTTGACAGGTAAACATTATTTATTTGGTTCGTTTCCCTTTTAATTTCCCGCTACATGTAGGCTTACGTGAGCTATTTATAATGTGGATAAAGGTGGATATATTGTTGTGTTCTATTATCGTAGTTTGGGTTGTCGGTTGCACTGTATCGGTGGATCGTCAAGGTTATGCGGCTCGCACACACACGCAGGACGCCGTCGCGTCGAGGCGATACCTTGGACGCTAATATAACTGTACTGTACGCTGTACTGTAACGCGAGCGAAAAAAGTGTGAAAATCACCTCACGCTCGGACGCTGCCACTTGACATATTATTATTTATGATACTTACCTCTAAGGAAAATGTATAGCACCGTTTTTGATTAGGTACATTTTTTTTATATAAACTCTTAACTCACGGCCCATCCATTTACTTAACCGATTTTAACTAAATTTGGTACGTGGATAGCTTGCATCCCAGTGAAGGACATAGGCTACTTTTGTCCTGCAAAGTCAAAGAGTGTCCACAGCATTTTTAAAAACCTAAATCCACATTGAAGAAATCACAGCATCATCTATTTGGTACTGAGATAGCTTGCATCCTGAGATGCATATAAGCTACTTTTATCCTGGAAAATCAAAGAATTACCATAGGATTTTTAAATAATTGAAACTTAGTAGCAGTAGTTATTTATAAAAACATGTAATCTTTCCAGTGTACTGGTGTTCCCGCCCGTGAGCAACTACCGGCGCTTCCTGATCCACCGCTGCGTGGAGGAGCTGGGGCGGACGGACCTCTCCACCTTCTCCATCGGCCTCAGCGACGAGCGGCGCACGGTGGTGTGCTACAGGGAGAAGCTCCTGAGGTACCTACAGCTACACACTCCATATCATATTTTAAGAAAAAAAATCTTCAAATAAACTAATACTAGTGCTTTTAAATTGCACTACTATCTTTGAAGTCATCTACCACTGGTATATATATTATGAAACTATAATGTCACTGACTGACAGACAGACAGTGTACAGTCTAAACTTGTGGAACTAGAGACTTGAAATTTTGGAGTACATACTTGCACCTCAAAGGAAGGATTTCAGGAGATTCTAATGGGACCTTTAAAAACATAAATCCATGTGAATGAAGTCATAGGAATCAGCTAGTACAGTATATAAAGATACTGACATCTCTATGTACAGCTTAAAAGCTGGAAACCTAAAAATTTTTATGTAGGTTTCCCCTGTAACTTCAGAAAGTGCACCTAGGTTTATTTGCTCAATATCAAAACCCAAATATCAGATTAATAATATAGAAATAACACACCCAGAACTACAACATGCTTGCACACTTTGTCACAAATGTCATGTGGATTTTGGTTTTTAAAAAGTCAAAAAATTGATTCTCCGAAATGAGCTTGAAATGAGGTTAATTCATGGCATACTCTGTCTCCAGCCAGATTGGTTGATTGTGGTGTGAAGGAGTGATATACAATTTTTACATTACTAGGATTAGTATGTTGTAACTGTTAATATCTAAGACCTACAGCTTAATGTGACCCAGGCATGTAGAAAGGGTAGCCACACATTCTGTCAATGTTAACAAACTAGGTTAACATTATGACTTGGGTTTACCAACCTCATTGACCATGTGCTATGGCAACTTGGCCGCACCTCCCTTAACCACCTGCACCCTGGAAGCGTTTCCAGCGGGAGTGTGGGGCAAGTAGTCAACTGCTGTTCTCTGTGCAGTGATGAAGCTTGCGCGCGGCCAGCCATGGGCCTGACGCCGCGGGACGATGCCGACCTCTCCCACAACAGTGAGTACACTCCTCCCCTCTCCTCCCATCTCCCCCCTACACTTCACGACATACAACTGAAAGATGAACTGATGCACAGGACAAATCAACTGCAAAAGTCCTCCACTTTTTTTAACAACTGCTTTTTGCAAGCAGGTCACCTGATGTTAAGTGATTACCGCCGCCCATGAACATTTGCAGCACCAGAGGAACTGACTGACTACTCTTAGCAGTTGTTAAATAAGTGGAGGACAGTGCCTTGTCTTTCTTTTCTTTTTCTATCTATTTTTACAATTCTACTCTACATATAGTAAAATTGTAAGAGAGCAGAATTTTTTATTCAAATAAACTTAAATCGTTAAAAGAATTCACCACTGTGCACTGGTTTGAAATGCTATTCCTACCGATAAGACCAAGCAAGAAGCTCGGCGGTTGCTCATTTCAAACGTTCAACAATTAGTATTTTATTATGTTATGTGTTTATAATTAAGCTTTGGTGATCTTTGTTTTTTTTAAAGTTTCTATTTATTTGTACCTAACTACTGTGTTTGCATTACGAGTATTTACCCCATTTATTTACTTAAATGTATGGCTATCCATTTCATAATGCTCCCTGCAGACAAGGATAGCACTAGATCTGTGTATTTAATTTAGTTTAGAGATTGTGTACAATAGAATTAACGATATTGCAAATCCACTTACGTACTGACCAAATGCTGCCCGCGGCTTCGTTCGCGTGGATTTGGGTTTCTAAAAATCCCCGGGACTCTTTGATTTTCCGGCATAAAAACTAGCCTATGTCCTTTTCCGGGATGTAAGTTAACTCTGAACCGAATTTCATCCAAATCGGTTAAACTATTGGGCTGTGAAAAGCTAGCAGACAGACAGACACACACTTTCACAGTTCTAATATTAGTATGGAAGTATGGATTAAAATTTAAAATCAAGTCTGTATAATTTTTCAATTGCATTGTCGATTAAAATGAACTACATAATATGTAGGCCATAAATCAAGTCGAGTTTTAGTAGCAACAGAAATGTTATAATCGTCATTATGTACGTGTTAGCGGTTGGATAATAGCTAGTTTTGGAGCTGATGGAAGGTGGATAGTGCAACGCGCGCCGCGCGCCGCGCGCCGCGCGCCCAGCCGTGCCCGTGTTGAGTAATAACATTCTGTAATAAGTAGTCTTCAATATCGTTAGCGTGAGACTTCAACTTAGCCTCAATAACGTGGCTTTCAAATGCTAGCCTCAAAAACCGGCCAAGTGGGAGTCAGGCTCGCGCAACGAGGGTTCCGTACTACAGTCGTATATTTTCGACATTGTGCACGATAATTCAAAAACTATGATGCATAAAAATAAATAAAAATCTGTTTTGGATTGCACAGGTGAAGACCTTTCATATGATACCCCACTTGATATAGTTATCTTACTTAGAAAATTGAAAATACTAATTATTAACTCATGACCTAAATTCACGGTTTTCAGATTTTTCCCCAAATGTCAGCTATAAGATCTACCTACCTGCCAAATTTCATGATTCTAGGTCAACGGGAAGTACCCTGTAGGTTTCTTGACAGACAGACAGACAACAAAGTGATCCAATAAGGGTTCCGTTTTTCATTTTGAGGTACGGAACCCTTAAAAGGTCTAACCTGGAATGGATATGTTGGCTTAACTCTCTCTCTCTCTCTCTATTGTAAATCCATCGCCGGCTCACTACAGAGAATGGGTCTTCTCTCAGAATGAGAAGGGTTTCGGCCATAGTCTACCACGCTGGCCATGTGCAGATTGGTAGACTTCACACACCTTTACAACATTATGGAGATCTCTCAGGCATGCAGGTTTCGTCACGATGTTTTCCTTCACCGTTAAAGCAAGTGGTATTTAATTAATTAAAACGCACATAACTCCGAAAAGTTAGAGGTGCCCGGGATCGAACCCCCGACCTCCGGTTAGAAGGCGGACCTCCTAACCACTAGGCTATCACAGCTTACAAAAATGTGTACGAGAGAACATAAAAGCAACGTGTTTAATTTGGTAGCAAAGCAGTAAAAGAGCGCGCCTCTTGTCCGTAATGAGCACTCATGCAACAACAAGCAATTGAGCACACCTCGCCGCAAGTGACGGTAACATTCGTCCTTCACAATGCCGTGGCGGCGGTGACATAACGCGGCGGTGTTGCAAGTGGAGTGGAGCGCCGCGTGCCGCCGCGTGCTGCTCGCCAGTGAAAGTGGCACGGTGGACGTCTTTAGCCATTGTGCTAACACATTATGACCTTATTACTTCAAAATAAGAAAGAAAAACCGGTCAAGTGCGATTCAGACTCGCACGCGAAGTGTTCTGTACAAGAAATTACACTTTTTAATATTCATGGCGGCCATTTTGAAATTTGTATTATTTGTTGTTAATAGCGGCAATTTAGATACACATTCTATGAAAATTTCAACTCTACCTTAATAGACCTTACCTCAATCGATTCACGAGACAGCCTGCTGGGAGACAGACGGACGGACAGCGGAAGCTTAGTGATAAGTTCCCGTCGGCCCCCTTCGGGTACGGAACCCTAAAAAGGTTTTTATTTGGAACCACAGATAGTAATATGAATAATAATTCAAAATAATTTACGTTGTAATGTTGAGCTCAGAAAAGGTACACTACGCGGCAGAAAATAATGAAAATCGGCCTTTAGAATAACATTTCGGCTTTGTAGAGTGTTGTCTCTATCACTCATACCTATATGACGTTTTGTCGGTCTCAATGCCAGAGACAATGCTCTACAAAACAGCTAAAGGTATAATAATATCAGAAGGTTTGAGGTTGATCTATTTTGCCGTGAGAAGTTCCCACGCTCAGTATATTCTGCGGAACCGTCAGTGATTGTGCGGAACCCACTCAGGTTCCGGTGCCTGCTGTAACCTACAGAAGTGGGCGTATGACATGTCTATTGTCTATGCCTAACCTCTATATTCTATCCACTGCTGACTTCCTGGAACCATTTACACATACAACACATAATAAATACTGTGCATCCATACTTAATATTATAAATGCGAAAGTGTATGTCTGTCTGCTAGCTTTTCACGGCCCAACAGTTTAACCGATTTCGATGAAATTTGGTACAGAGTTACATTCCGGGGAAGGACATACTTTTTATCCCGGAAAATCAAAGAGTTCCCACGGGATTTTAATAAACCTAAATCCACGCGGACGAAGACGCGGGCATCAGCTAGTAGTAAGAATATAAGATTTGAAAGCGTGTATAAGAAGATATGTGTAAAAATAACGTTTTAAAGCTAAATGTCATTTTGTCGCAATCTCGACCCCGTCATCATCATATTCAGCACCCTCAAAAACCCTAAAAACGACACCCATGTCTGGTTTTTGTAAAAAATCCATGTCGGCCATCTTGGATTTAAAAATAAATAACATCCCGGAAAAGTGCACAATCAGTTAATTCTTGATACACGCGCAATAATATGTATTTATGTAGGTGTGACACGAGGTGCCAACAAGTTCAAAAAATTCCCGTTGTGTAACAGAGTGTTACTCAACGGGAAGGGAATGTTTTGAAATTGTTGGCACCTTGTGTCACAGTGTTACACACGGGGGTGTGACTCAACGGGAATAACCCTTACAAGCGGGGGGGGGGGGGGGGGAGGTTGCGCGACTTGTGACATTTACTGAGAGCACTAGTTTGCCGGCCGAGACGTGCCTGTGATATATTCGTGACATTTGTAGGATTCCGTAGTAAACAAGGAATCGTAAAGGTCCAAATGCATTTGCGCTGCGCTGGAGGACGCGATGCAGCAGCGCATTGCTCCATACAAACTCATATAAACTATATTTGCCGCGTCGCGTCGTGAAGCGCAGCTCGAGCGCGTCCGTCTGGAGACTATTTAGTACAAGAAAGCTGTAATTTGTAATGAGTAGGTATACATATTAATCGGAAAACTGATAGACGTTGTGGTCCCAAGGT
Organism: Maniola hyperantus; assembly: GCF_902806685.2. NCBI lineage: Eukaryota > Metazoa > Arthropoda > Insecta > Lepidoptera > Nymphalidae > Maniola > Maniola hyperantus. Next base: position 11,875,914 of record NC_048556.1, on the reverse strand, counting down.
GTTAGTGGTCCCAACACCTCGCATCGAAGCGGAAAGCGCGTTGGAAGACCCTCCACTAGGTGGGCAGACGACATCAAGCGAGTTGCTGGGAGCCGCTGAAAGGCGGCAAGAGCGTGGCGTGCAAGTTCCTACAAGGGGCCTATGTCCAGCGGTGGACGTCAATCGGTTGATGATGGTGATGATGATGATGTTAACCACGTTTTGATGCCTACTGCCTGTAGTGGGCTGGGATACATTATGTATTCAGTGCATAGCTGGTAATGTTTTGCCGCTGTATTCTCGAGCTATTCCAAGTATTACGCAACACAATAAAACACGATCCATGTTGCCACGTTTATATTACTGCATTGAGATAGACCATGGAGTAGCAGACCTTATTAGGCGTCAAAAACGCCTCCATAATGTGGATTCACGGAAGATGAGTGCTGTGCCTGTGCTCCTCTAAAGGCTTAGCGGAGTCCTTATTGGGATACACGCACAATGTCTTCAATATCTGTGCCTGGTTCTGTAACTCTGGTTCCTAATAAACGAATAGGCACCTTCTAGGCAGGTGCGCTTCATTTTAGGCTGCGTCATCATTTGTTTAGCAGGTTTGACTGCAGCCAAGCGCTGTCTATAAATTAGATAAATTATGAAAAATTATATGGAATTCTAGATGCAAAATCTTAAATTTCTTGACCCAGCGATTTAAGTGGTATGTTAACGTGCTAGTCACTCAGATCATCCTTTTAATAGTACAGATTGAAAAAAGAAAAAAAAGTTGTTAGTTGTTGCACACATCACAGGCCACATCCAAGGGTCGGTTATCCCGACGCTTCCGCCACTTGAGGATCAAAGTAAATAAATAAATAAAATATTTTTATTCAATTAAACTTTTACAAGTATTTTTGAATCGTCAGAGGCATCTACCACCATCTGATTGAAGTAGTGAAGATTGAAAGAAGCGCCGAAATAAACTGGCACGTGGGGCACAACACGAAAACAAACATTCTACCTCAGCATAATGCTGTATAAATGATTACTCTAGGTAGTAATCCAGCTCTCTGGACGTCAGCATGGACATGCTACGGATGGTGACCGCTCGCCCAGTAAAGCGCGGCGCTTCACGCTTGACCAGTTTTTCTGGTGTGTAATGTTATGTCGTGTTACCGTTTTTATGGTTTGGCGCAGTTTTCCCCCTTGGGATGGAATTTTCCAGACCCTTGCTACTAACAGTCCGTTGTTGATCATAAATTCAAAAGACGGACTGGATTTAAGGAGCGCTTTAGTATTGAGGTCCAGCAAATTAGTCAAAAAATGATTACATTAGATTATAAGTAGGCACGCCGCACGCACATACATACATATTACACAACTACAGATGTGAACGATAAGAAATAGATGATCGCATCGCTCCCAGCTCTGCACAACGCGCAATGCTGCAATTCCTAATTAGTTTTATGTAACCAAAACGTAAACAAAACAGTACCTGCAGGCTACAAGTTACAACGTCGTGGAGCTTCTTATGCTGTGCAAATCCTGACCGATATTTGAGAACCTTTTGCATTGCTCTCTTCATTATCATATTAGTCGAAGATGAAGTCCGCGATGGGAAATCCGGTTGATTTGTCTCTGCTTAACATGCTTAGAGCTTATCGAGAACTGGAACAACTAATTAAAAAAAATTATTATATAGGTATATTAGTAGTTTGTGGGCACAATAATATAATATACTACCAACTTTTTGCAAGAAATTATTATCTAATTTAACGTACCAAAATGTTGTCACGGTGCTATGTGTCAACTGTCCATAGGCCGACAGGTTTCCGAATGCGATGACGTCACGGGGATAACTCTCCGCTCGAACAACTGTCCATCTTCCATCGTGATGGACGGACTTGACTTGACTGATCTGACGGACGCCGATGAGGTCGAGTCGTGTATCGCGTGTTTAGCTGAAGTCTTACGAACATAAAATAATTGTTATACTTAGGTATTTAATGATACGTTTTAATGGCGTGACTGAAAACATTATTTTATTGAAGAAAAATACGTGCTGCACTGAAAATGAAATAAAATTAGCTAGACTTAACAAACCATTAGAAACCAGAAAATTGTACATTGTAGTAGATTACTGACCTTGTAGGTACCTACTACTGCGGCGAGTTACAGTGCGCCGCTAAAAGTGATGAACATCGATCTTTAGAAGGAGACATCAGATTTGTAGAGCACTGTCTCGGTCGTTTAGACCGACAAAACGTCATATGGGTATGAGTGACAGAAACAACGCTCTACAAAAATGAAATGTCATTCTAAAGGCCGATGTTCATCACTTTCGGCCGCGTAGGTACTGTATGCACTTTGTTACGTAACAATGCAATGGTGCTAATTATTATCTATACTAATATTATAAAGAGGTAATGTCGTTAAGTTTGTTTGTAGGGGATAATCTCTGGAACTACTGAACCGATTTTGAAAATTCTTTCACCAATAGAAAGCTACATTATTCCTGAGTGACATAGGCTATATTATATCTACACGCGGGCGAAGCCGCGGGGATCAGCTACACTAGCGGCACGCTATGATGGCCGGTTTGACACATTACAATAGTGATGTGGAATGTCAATTTATTCTCGAACAAAAAACAATTAAGTTTTGTTTTTGTACCTGATTAAATAGGTTTAATAAAACAAAAATGTATATGTTTATTTAATTTATTTGAACGAACTGAATATTTGAACGAAAATGAATATACATACTTTATATGCACACAAGAAACATATGAATACAAAAGATACCGAAAAAGGTGCCACAAAAGGCCATAATTAATCAGATTCGTCCATACTACTATTTTCACTGTCGTCACTGCTATCATCACATACATTAATAATTATATGTTCGTTTTCTATAATATTATCTATTTTCACATCTCTTTCATAATCTTCCCTTATTAATTTAACAGTTCTATTCACAACCTTTTCCCAGTCTCCTTTAGTCACATGTTCACAAGCTTCTTCTAATAATTTTAGCATTTTTTTTGTGGTAAATGGGGGTTCTGTATTGTGTCTTGCAGCATATCCCTTAATTTGAGCCCACACCAACTCAATCGCATTATACTCACAATGGTAAGGCGGTAACCGTATAACTCTGTGCCCATGTTCTAATGCTATTTCGTCAATGACGTATCGGATCTTGGTTGGTTTGTTTTCTTTTAAAAGACGTACTAATTCCGCTTTTAACATATTCATGTTTGCATCTACGCCATTTTTACGAAGCCATGCGACGATATCAGCTTTCTTTTGGGATTGGGCAGGTGGCTTGTCAATTTGCATCGAGTGGTATGGGGCGTTGTCCATAATTATAATAGATGGTTCAGGGAGGCTACACAACATTGAGGTAAACCATTCAGTAAACTTTTCTCCATTCATGTCTTCATGATAGTCTCCAGTGGTTTTTGACGCAAAAGCCATGAGAGAACCTTCGACAAACCCGTTGATGGTTCCGGCGTGACAAATTATAAGTCGCGATCCTTTTCCTACAGGAACTTTGGAAGTAGATGCTGCTGTGTCATCGTTCCAAGAACGGCCTACAGTATGGTTAGCATTAAGCCATGTTTCATCCAAGAACACAACATTTTGCCAATTTTTGATTTCTTTCACTTGCCGTAAAAAAGTATACCTTGCCATCGCTATATCAAATCTTTCCATCAATATTTTGCGTTTGTTACATTTTTTGTATCGAAATCCAATGGTCTTCAAAATCTTCGTTAAAGAACTTTCCCCACCGAAGAATAATCCAGCTTCCTTCAGTGAATGCACCAACTTTTTTCTTGTTGGATACTCCTTCTGTAAATAGTAGCCGTAAACATGTCTTCGGATAGCATCGGCATCAAAGCTATCGATGCCTACGACTGGTTTTGCTCGTTTTCTCTTTTTTGGTGTGTGAAGTTTATTTTCTTCTGTGCCAGTCTCGCCATATTTTTTTTTAGTTATCCGTCTAACAGTTCGTTGTCCAATATTAAGCGCATCAGCTACGCGTTCAACCACTGACGTTATAGGTAAAATTGGCCCTCCATTTTGAGCTTCACGATCGAAATAGTTACGAAGGCGTATTAGGAACTCACGTGTCTGACTATTTAGAACAGTTCTCTGCGTACGTTCGGTCATATCGACGAAATCCACAACAAAGGGCTTGAACAGAGTCCAAATTAACGAGCAAGGGTCAACAGTAATGCAGTATCAATATTTGAAATCCAAAGCCAGGTCAAAACTATATCACAATCGCATTGCACTGACAGTTTATACTTTTCGAAGCAACGTCAATTCGAAACTGCTTTGTTTTGCATTGAGCATTGACGCGAGTTTGCCGGAGGTAGTAGTTGTGCTAGCCAGCGATCCTATGTGACGATCGTATTAGATTCCATTTTTAAAAATTTATTGATATTTTTTTGCGATTTCAGAGGTTTGTCCACATAGTGAAAATTGTTCATATTCACAAGTACATTCACCCCTTAAATGGTGCAAACTGATTTTTCTACACTTGTATACATTTAAGAAATCAATTTAATAAATAAATTTTGAGTCCTAAACCTAAAACTACATTCGATAAAATTTATGAATCTCTGCACATCACTATCGTCAATAAAGTAATACAATTATTTCCTTCAAAGTCGTTATCAATTAATACGGAACTTCATGAGCGGACAAACGTCAAACCGGCCATCATAGCGTGCCGCTAGTTTAGTTATTATTATTCATTCTAAATTTTTTTGGGATCTTTTAATCATTATAATAGGACTATGTTAGATCCATAATAACCTAATTAATTATTTATTGTTATACACTATCTCTAAACTAGACTAAATGAATAGGTCTAAGGTCCAGTTGCATGACAGGCGACGGTTAAACTTTGACCACCAATGAAAAGTAAAATAGGTTGCATAAGTCAGCATCGCCTCCTTCATTTATGTTAAAGGTTATTATTTTGTTACAAAGTTCAACCCTGATTTGTGCAACCTATTTTGCTTTATTGTAGGTTGAAGTTAAACCATAATCCTAACAAATTATTCCATCCTTTGTAGGTTTTTGATGACGTTTTCATTTTTCCATAATTATTTAATATTGACGCCTCAATAAAGATCGTCGGTGTCACGTCTTGCTCCAAAGGAATGGAAGAGTAAATAAGTTTTCGTAAAGATCACGTAACTGACCTACCACAACCACAAGTCGAGTCCACGTAGTGAACTGAATGTTTCCTGGTATCCTATAGGCTGTATAGGCTGTATAGGCTGTGTAGGTGTATAGGCTAGGAACTTATGGTGTGTTTATGTAACAGACGCGGCGGGCGGCTGCAGGGCGGCGCGGGCGCAGGCTCAGGAAAAGCTCCGGTGAGTGCTCGCTTGCGGCTTGACGCTTCCTACTTCACTCGTTGTCCGACCTCGCTCCGGCGCGGACGTGTGCACTGCGCTCGCTCCACGGTTATCACATCAGTAACACTCGTAACACTAGGAACTGTGCAGTGAATGTTGTGGACCTTACGAAGTGGTGATAGAGGTGCTTTTAGTGCGGTCGTGCATGTCGACCTTGGAGGGCACTGACGTCGATACCGAGTTAGTATGTTTTGATAAGCGGTTTCCGTGTTTTCCACTTGTTTTGGCTCCTTTAGTTAGGAAGTGCGTATTATGATTTACTATAAGGTTTTCCGGGTCAAAGGACAACCGATCCCGTGAAGGAAAACATCGCGAGGAAATCTGCATATTTGTGAGTTCTCCATAATCGCAAGAGTGTGTGAAATCTGCCAATCCACACTGGTGCTAGACTAAGTTCATATCCTTCTCATCCTGCGAAGTGACCCGTGCTCAGTAGTGAGCTGGTAATGGGTAGATGATGGTGATGATGATGATTGAGTTTTTAATTTTCAATGCAATTACCTGCGAAATGTGACAATCTATGAATCAAGCTTTTCTCATATCTACTACCTATTCTTAGCGAATGAGTTTGCTTTTTCTGTTAAAACAACCTTCGTGTTCACTCGAGCCACTGCCACTGTTGCATCGCATGCTACGTAATGACACAGGACATTCAAGTTGCTATCCTTGAAGTATCTAGTAGTAACTAGTAACTTAGAGTACGTACAGTGCAGGTACAGTACGCGCCCGAAACTAATGTACATCGGCCTTTACAATGACATTTCGGCTTGTAGTTGTCTCTGTCACTCATACCTAAATGACGTTTTGTCGGTCTCAACGACAGAGACAGTGCTCTACAAATATGCTATCTCCTTCTAAAGGTCGATGTACTTTACTTTCGGTCGCGTAGGTACTGCAGGCAGTAGGAATCAAATCATTTTACATCAGATGTTCACGATTCATTCAAAATAAATATTTGTCTTTCTCGTCGTTGTTTGTTACGAATTTATTATTATCAAGACAATAATTAGTAATATATACACAAGTATTTTTACAATATATTATATTGACATTAACCAAGGTAATGTGTGCACAGTGCACACCTGGTGATAAGTGTAGGTTTACGTCAGTAGTGTTGCAATCTGTATTGTTGTTGTAGAAATATATGTTATCTCAGTCACTCTGCGTACTCACAATAACGATAATTGCGTTCGTTGACTGATTAGTCATTACCTTGGTAATCACTCATTACAATGTCGTCATCGTTATCATCAATTATTTATTATTTTATAACCTGCAATTTTATCAGTGTCTCTTTGCTAAAAATTCTTACACTGAACTATCAAATTTCATCATATTATACGTATACTAGTAATTTCATGATCAGGGTTTTTTAAGATTCCGTACCTCAAAAAAAAAAAGTAACCCTTATAGGATTGTCTGTATGTCTATCAAGAAACCTATAGGGTAGTTTCCGTTGACCTAGTATCGTAAAATATGGCAGGTAGGTAGGTCTTATAGCACACGTAAAGGGAAAAATCCGGAAACCGTGAAATTGGGGTTAGGTTAGGCCGCATAACAAATGCGTTCATGAACAAATCATTAGTACCTACTATTTCAACTTTCAAAGTAAGATAATATACCGACTGGGGTATCATATGTAAGGGATTTTTACCTATAGGTACATTCTAAAACATATTTTTTTCATGCATACTAGTTTTTGACTTATCGTGCAAAATGTCGAAAAAATACGCCTGTAGTTCGGAACTCTTGGTGCACGAGTCTGACTCTCACTTGGCCAGTTTTTTGAAAAGGCAAGGATTTTTAAAAACCTAATTCCACGCGGACGAAGTCGCGGGCATCAGCTACATAGTTATTTACAAGTGGGTGATAAAGAGAGCAATGTTTCAACACAACTCGTTTTCCATGTTCGTTGTTTTGGTGCAATACTCAAGCTGCTTTTGCGCCGTCAATATTGACATTTCGAGGTGCTCACTGTTGACCCGGTTTCATAATTTTAGGTTTTTATGTAGGTATCGATATCGTGGTGTAGTTAATTATTGTTATCTCGGAACTCGTTTCCTCATCGTAAGTGATTTAGTAATCATAATTTCACGATCATTACATTTGTGATTTATTGATTGCAATGAATCAAATTTTCAAAGTAAAATAACTATATCAAGTGGGCTTTACCTGTACATTCTAAAACAGATTATTATTTATTTTTACGCATAATAGTTTTTGATTTATCGTGCAAAATGTCAAAAAAATACCAGATTACGGAACCCTCGGTGCGGAGTCTGACTCACACTTTTTTAAAATTATTAATTATAGGCGCACGCTTGACCACGATCACACCTGATGAGAAGTGATGATGTGGCCTAAGATAGGACGCGTTTGCCTGGAAGGTGCCTATTCACTCTTGTTTTAAAGATACCCGGATTATAATTGACAGGAAACACTGATCTAGGAAGAGTGTTCCAGACCCTAGCCATGCGTATAGGGAACTATGACGCAAAGCGATTCGTACGCGAAGATGGAGTGTATGCACTTGGTCGGTTTTCAATAATTAAATCTATACTAGATATTTTTTGCTTAAAATGCATTTCCTGGCAGCCCTTCGAGGGGTCAAAAGTCATCGCGACCCGCAAGCAGGCCGGCTGCAGTGTCAAAACAAACAACATTAGAATGGTCGGCGAGTGCGTGCGGAAAGTGTGTCGGTGAGAGGCTGTTACGTGCCACGACCTTGGCCCGCTCGGCGTTACGTGGAGCGGCGCCCGGCAGTGAGGCAATGCCCAGTGCCCACGCGGTGCCAGCGCGCAGTCGACACTATACAGCTGCTATCAGTGTTTCCATATGTAAATTGAGAATTACCGTGTTCAAGGGTTAAAATTACGGTGTTTCTAGATTAAATTACGGTGGATTAGCTAAAAGAATACCGTGTAAATTACCGTGTCACTTTTAAAAGAAAAAACGTCACGAATTAGCTTTTTAATCAGCTATTAATATTATTCTGAATCTGACTCTCCTAGCATAGCAATATCTTTTTCATATACGGATTTATTCATATTAATATTTTGTTAAATCTCATTAGTTTTACATTTTACTCCTTCCTAATTGCTTGAATAAGGACGAAATACTACTATTACGCAGTATATTATGAATTTTTAACGTGATTTTGTATTACGGTGACACGGTCAAGGTAATGGCCATATTACCTTGACGGTAGATTAGGGCTGAATTACGGTGCATCTATGGTAATTACCATGTACATGGAAACACTGGCTGCTATGTCACGTTCGCAATCATCTCTGACCGGTTGATACTCGCTCCCTATTGGCTACAATGTATTGTTGCAACAAGAATACTATAAATTCAGCCAATCAAAACAATTGCGATTCCCTCCCCGGTGACGCTGTAGCGGCCAGTAAGGTCTACGCAGCATAGTCAATGCGAAACAAAAACAATTAGGCGCCGGCGGCGCCCCCGTGCAATCAGTGCCTCGGCGCCCTTTAGTAGGCAAAATATCAAAATCGAAACTGAAAATATTTGACGATGAACCTACAATTTTCACTTTACACAATCAGTCACTACTTTTCTTTCACTTGTGAAAATAAATTATTTTATCTTTATTTTTTATTTTATTTTATCACTTTATTTTATTTTATCGTTGTTCATTAAATTAGTAACTAAATTGCGAAACTATATGAACATTTAAATATTAATTACTTTTGAATATGTTCTGTCATCTTTTATTAAAAACTAGCTGATCCCCGCGGCTTCGCCCGCGTAGATTTAGGTTTTTAAAAATCCCGTATAGCCTATGTCACTGAGGAATAATGTAGCTTTCTACTAATGACATAATTTTTAAAATCGGTTCAGTAGTTCCAAAGATTACCCTCTACAAACAAACATAACGACATTACCTCTTTATATAATAGTACAGATACAAAGGTCTATAAAGTAGTTCCCATGTGAATTTAGGAATTTGTGTAGACAATTCAAAAAAATTAAATCTTTCGCACATTACACTACGCATTAGCAAAACATAATGTGGCCTTTATACGTTGTTACTCTTAAATAATCTGATTACCATTGTGTTGCGGTAATGACACAATCCACTCGCCGGTCGGCTTACGCAAGCTCAGGGCGAGTGTCTGCCGTCTGGTGTTGGCTAATGTGTGGCTAATGTGTTGTTGGCAGAGCCGGCGCCGGCGCCAGGCCGCGGCGGCCCGACCGCGCCGTGTACGTGCCGCGGGCGTTGCGCGCGCACGACAACGACGACGCCCGCCCACCGGAAGGCAACAACACCGCCGCCAAGGACCGCTCCGCGCACGGAACCCCCAAGCGGGCGCTCGACAAGCAGTTCTGCAACGTGTACACCCCGCCCCACCTGAGGAGCCAGCCGCCCGCCCCCGACGACGACCCCGTGCCTTCAGTGCCAAATAGTGATACTAGTTGTAGCGACGTAGACCTAGCCGACAATTTTTACATAGGAGATTATTTTGTGAACGGACAGTTGGGGCTCTACCGACCGAGCTGCTTCCCCTACGACGACAGCTGGAGCGCCCCCCCCTGCGGCGACATGGCCGCGCGGGTGCCCAGCGGCGACGTCAGCATCGGCAGCATTGTAGACAGCGACTACTTGTACGGCAAGGACGAGGACGCGGAAGCCAACGAGCTGAAGCGAGCGTCCCAGGAAATTAATAGAAGTAGCAAACGAATTATTAAGCAGAGTTTCGACTCTGACGTTCTAGTTATATCCGATCCGATCGAAGAGGCGCCCAGCCTCCGGAGGCCGAGCCGCGCCGACGATAGAATAGAAGAGAGGGAGCCGGAAACGAGTCCCAAACCGAAATTAGAAGCGAAAGTATCTCTGAAACGGGAGGAGAACGACTGGGATGCAGTGTTCGACGACAGCGGCGAGTGTCTGGACCCGTCCCTGCTGGAGGAGCTGACGGCCACGGTGGGCAAGGTGCACATCAGCCGGACCAGGCACAAGTACGAGCAGTACCAGACGCGCGGCCAGGCGCTGCTGAGCGCGCCGCTGGACGACACGTTCGCGCACGTGCTGGAGGCGTACGACTTCCCCGGCGAGTTCAAGACCAACGACCTGCTGGCGCTGTTCAGCGAGTACAAGGACACGGGCTTCGAGATCAAGTGGGTGGACGACACGCACGCGCTCATCGTCTTCAGCAGCGCCAAGATTGGTGAGTTTACTCAAATCATTAGTTTATCTCAGGAGCCTCCAAGATGGTCAAGCGGCTTGACTTTCGAGCACGTAGATTTTTGCTTGATGCTCGAGTCGAGCATTTACGTGATTTTATATTTTTGCTTGATGCTCGAGTCGAGCATTTACGTGATTTTATATTTTTGCTTGATGCTCGAGTCGAGCATTTACGTGATTTTATATTTTTGCTTGATGCTCGAGTCGAGCATTTACGTGATTTTATATTTTTGCTCGACGCGCCGTTCAGCCAATGTTCGAGATATGAGAAGAGCGCAGTTTGCTTGATCGAGCGCTTGGCGGGCGCATCGAGCCGCTTGACGGGCGCATCAATCCGCTTGACGGGCGCACCGAGCCGCTTGACGGGCGCATCAATCCGCTTGACGGGCGCACCGAGCCGCTTGACGGGCGCATCGATCCGCTTGACGGGCGCATCGAGCCGCTTGACGGGCGCACCGAGCCGCTTGACGGGCGCATCGAGCCGCTTGGCGGGCGCATCGAGCCGCTTGACGGGCGCACCGAGCCGCTTGACGGGCGCACCGAGCCGCTTGACGGACGCATCGAGCCGCTTGACGGGCGCACCGAGCCGCTTGACGGGCGCATCGAGCCGCTTGGCGGGCGCATCGAGCCGCTTGACGGGCGCACCGAGCCGCTTGACGGGCGCATCGAGCCGCTTGGCGGGCGCATCGAGCCGCTTGACGGGCGCATCGATCCGCTTGACGGGCGCATCAATCCGCTTGACGGACGCATCGAGCCGCTTGACGGGCGCACCGAGCCGCTTGACGGGCGCATCGAGCCGCTTGGCGGGCGCATCGAGCCGCTTGACGGGCACACCGAGCCGCTTGACGGGCGCAACGAGCCGCTTGGCGGGCGCATCGAGCCGCTTGACGGGCGCATCGATCCGCTTGACGGGCGCATCGAGCCGCTTGACGGGCGCACCGAGCCGCTTGACGGGCGCATCGAGCCGCTTGGCGGGCGCATCGAGCCGCTTGACGGGCGCATCGATCCGCTTGACGGGCGCATCGAGCCGCTTGACGGGCGCACCGAGCCGCTTGACGGGCGCATCGAGCCGCTTGGCGGGCGCATCGAGCCGCTTGACGGGCGCACCGAGCCGCTTGACGGGCGCATCGAGCCGCTTGGCGGGCGCATCGAGCCGCTTGACGGGCGCACCGAGCCGCTTGACGGGCGCATCGAGCCGTTTGACCGTGTCAGAAGCTATTTAGAATTATTCAACGTGCAATTTACCCAAATCTCACTCTGCCTCGTATTCTTCATCTTTATGGAATTTAGGAATGGAATGTCCTTCTGCCACATATTATACCTTCAAGACAAGAGTGAACAGACATCTTCTAGGCAAGCGCGCTCCAACCTAGACGTGCATTGCTTGTCATTAAGCACGATTGTCGTCACGCGCAAGCCTGTCTTGCAATTAAAAAAGAAATAGTATTAACTTTCGTTTTCCGCGGCACGAGTGGAGCCTGACCCAGTTTCCGCATTTGGATTCGAAACACGATCCGCCGCCTTGAACTTGACAACGTGCTTGCCTCACACTCACCACCACCACTCACCACCACCACTCACCACCGAGGCTGTTAAATAATAATGATTATTAAGCTTTCATAACTTTATCGTATCTTCGACGTAATGTTGAAGGCTTAAAATCTTTTCAAACGAGCTTAATCTAACAATTATGTCGATTGGATATTTTCATAAATATGAATGAAATGAATTGTTGATAAATTTTTGATCACTAGGGATTTAGAATAATTGTGAAAAAGAATAACTTCTCGAGAATATTATGGCGCTAAAACTCAAATAAGCCTGGGACTTGTTGGGTTTAGTACGATATCCTCGTTCTATCCACCATACAGAGCCTGTTTCAACCATTGCCTTAATATTTAAAAATGTTCTGACAGGTTACGAATTTAGTTTTTGTTATTTATCCAGTATCCAGCTCTTTAGTGCTTGGAGGCCAAAGTACTTGTGAGTGACCAGTGCGTCACTCAGTGCGTCAGTGCCAAGATGACATATTACAGCTAACTAGCGACCTAGATCTATGTTCCCTTTGAGGCCCATAGTTTTGGCCATAAGAAAGCTCAGCCACTCAGCGGGCGATGGAGTTTCTCTACGTGATCAATGAGGAAATGAGGAGATCCGTAGGAGAACTAGAGTAACCGACGATGTAGCTCAGCAGGCAAAGTTCGAAAAACCGTTAAAGTTGGGGTCCCAAGGTGCTGGCATGGCGACCTTGCAACTTTGCAAGCCTCTTAGGTAGGCAGACGACATCAACGATTCTGTGGGAGCCTCCTGCAACCGTCTAGCTGTGGACCAGAGGTGTCAAAAAATAATGTACCTAATAAATTTATTAAATATATAAATGTATTCAAGATATTCGTTTTTAGATTAAAACAAAATTGAATACAATATATAATAAGTAGTGAAAATTTGAGAAAATCCTTCCTAAAAAATAACTCAGGCGTTCGATCTTTGATACGCCGCGCGCGGCGCGACCGAGCGACGATATTAGAATAAAATATATTAGGTAGGTACAGCTGAATACAAATATCGTCGCGATTCGACGGTGAATAATTATTACATCGAATTTTCGTATTGGCCTGTTACATGTTGACTGTGATGATACGAGTATGCGGCTAGTATTTTTATCATTTTGTTTGTTTCGTAATAAATTTTGAATGCAGTTTTATTTATTTGTGAACTTGAGTGTCGATAAATATTTAATGCGAATAATTGTAATGTAGATTAGGCAAAATAATGTAGATTAGGTACATTTTTGTGTTGTGATAGATTTGTGTCGCGCGTTAATAATACCTATTATAGTAGATTTGTTCTTTTTGGAAATACTTGCGTCATTTTATAAATCGTATGAGAAAATGTTTTTCAAAGTGTAGGTATTATCATACATTTAAGTATTATAGGTAATAGGTTAGGTACGTGAAGTGGTATTGTTCTTTTTAGAAATCATCATCATCATTTTATAATTCGTATGATAATAAATATGTAGAAATGTATGATAATAAATATAGTAGTTACCTACTAAAAAGATTTTTTTATAGGTAACTAGGTAAACTTACCTACCTATTGTATTGTAGGTATCTACTTGACATTGCTTTATCGTTCTACTTGTTTTTATTTTTACATACATAGGTAGGTACTAGGTACTGTATTCCGCGACAGGTTGAGATGGCAATCGGGGTATGAGGCGGGGGTGACACCCCGCACACCCGCACGTCACCCTCGCTCGCCCGCACTGGGTTAGCACAGGGGCCGTGCGGGTGTGCGGGGCATTCCCTCCCCGATTGCCATTTCGACCTGTCGCGAAGGTATGGATTGGGTACCTATTAAGAGTAAAATTTAAAATTTAAATCAATCGAGTTAAATACAAGCTATACCCTAGTTCTCGACCTTATTGACGGTTATGAGAAAGTTGTTTTTTGTCATATTCTTGTTCAGTAGGTATCATTCATAGATTGTTAAAATGTTGTTCCCTATGTCAATAAGGTCGGAAATCGCTTGCACCCATTTATCTGCTTGCGCCTCATGGTGAAATCGGTGCAAGCAAATCTCGACCTTATTGACGGTTATGAGAAAGTTGTTTTTTGTCATATTCTTGCTCAGTATAATTCATAGATTGCTAAAATGCTGTTTTCTGACGTATGTCAATAAGGTCGAAAATCGATTGCACCCATTTTTCTGCTTGCGCCTCACGGTTCAAGCAATTTTTTTTTTTGTAACAAAATAATGTAACGTTAATAATTATTAAATATTTGTCTGTAACACGTGATAATATTGTGATACACACATGAACCTGTATTTGACACCTCTACTGTGGACGTCTATCGCGATGATGATGATTTGTCCAGTTTGTGTGTAAGCAAGGCAACAATACGTTAAACATTGAATTATTATGGAGCTACTAATGACGAACGCCGTGTGTTGTTGTGTGGAGTGTGGAGTGTGGAGTGTGGAGTGTGGAGTGTGGAGTGTGGAGTGTGGAGTGTGGAGTGGCAACAACGGTAGTTTCCCGCGCCACATTCCGTAGATTGTCGATAGCAACGGAACCAGTTGTAACAATCATCGCAAGGTGGAACTGCTTGTCTGTCACTAATCACTTCCATGTGGTGACGGGAAGTACTTCCTCGTTGCTGCATTGTGTATTGTGTACTAACATACTAACGTTTTTCTAATAATTATTATTAGATGCTATAAATTGTAACCCAGTTCGCTTTCCTTGTTGGGGTCTGAAAATTAGATATATGGGTAAAATTGGTTTCATAAAAAATGATTCCTACAAAATACAATTCCTTTTTAAATGTAATTGCGAATTACTGTGACTGTTCTACTGGACGGAGTATTGTATATCGCTGCTGTATACTATGTGTGTATGCAAGGTATGTGTAACTCGTAACGTAAATGAGCCTCGATAGCTCAACGGTTTAAGGAGCGGATTGAATGCCTTCATAAACTCGCTACAAATTATTTATCTCCGTCCTTGCCCCTCGACTCTTTCTCCCCTTTCTGGGCCAGACGTTCATAGCACGCAGCACTGGTCCAACTGATGTAACTAATACCGGCTGGACTCACGTTAATGGTCGGTGTAGGTCCGACTAGTTCGCTCACGATGCTCGAAACCAGAGTGAGGGAACTCTCGGTTTGACTCTGAATCGACGAATATGCCAAATATTAGGTTATGGTGACGTCAAATCAAAGAAAAATAGGGCTACTTGTGGGCTTCCTGCGTCTAACGTACTAATGTGGCGGTTGCCACAGATGCAACTAGATGGCGCTGTTCAATCGATAAGATTTCATGACGTAGTCCCGAACAAATGTACCGCCGACAGTACTCGCATTATCGGAGTTTTCTGCAATCTGGACTATATATAGAAGTTTCAAGACAACCGTCGGCCCAGCTGGCGCTACCGAGCACAACCAACCGCTCGGTGGGAGATCTCCCTTTGGTACGGTCGAGCCTGCACACCGTTCTCACACACTAACATTTGACGCCTGCCAGTGACGTGGAAGCCTCAACGTTTTGTTAGAAGTTCCCTCAGTCCTGAAGTGTGGTCGGAACGCTAAAGTGATAAACAATATGTGGTGTTCCAGCTGCCGAGGTGCTGGCGGCGCCGCGCTCGCTGGGCCGCGTGCGGCCGCTGCACGCCGCCACGCTCGAGTCGCGCAACAAGGCCAAGAAGTGCGCCGAGTTCCTGCAGCCCTACAGGTACGATCCTATCCCTTGACGAGGAGATACGTTTCCACCACGGAACAGCGCGAAGCCGTGAACGCACCCGTAGTGGACGTCCAATCTACTTGTACGAAGCGTTTCTGCTCAACGTGTAAGATACGAACCGCTACTGAGGTGCGGAATGCCCTTCCGGCGTCCGCGTTTGTCAAGTATGACTTGAACACGAGCAATACTTCAGGAAACATCACTTGCCAGCAAGTCTGATTGCTAGTCTATAAATAAATAAACCGCACGAGTGTGTAGAGTGGTTTATATCGATGGTGACGTGCGTGTTGCAGGCAGCGGCCGGAGACGTGCACGGCGCTGGCGCGGCGCCTGGTGTCGGGCGCGCTGGGCGTGCGGCTCAGCACGGCGCAGCAGGAGCGCGCCGAGGAGCGGAGACTCATCACGAGGGCCAGAGGTGCTACACTTACTTTAAACACTTCTAACTTTAACATAGTAGCAGAATAATTTATGGTTTACTCCCTCAATGCTAATGCAGAAATACCACCCGGGGATTTCAGGAACTGTTGATTATGAATTGTACAGTATGCCCCAAATAGTCACCATTGAACTCCAAATCCGTCAACTTAGTTACGATTTTTATAGTTTTTTTTGTTTTAATTAAGTTTTTGAGCAAGGGATGGAGGAGTTATCCGGGAGGTCACACAAGCTGTATGCGAGTGGACAACCCTCCACCTCCCATGGCCCCACCAACCTCGCGGTTATATGGGCCGAAACGCGGGAGGGCGCCCGTTCGGTACTTGCTCGGTGGCTCTTTCCCGGGGCGCCTTCTTGACTCCCTACAAATTCTTTCTTTCCTGTCCTTGTCCCTAATTGGTCTTTCTCCCCTTTCTGGGGCAGACGTACACAACACGCAGATCCCCGCGTGCCCCGCGGGCCGGATCCTTCCTCAAACACCCACTGTTTATGCGTATGTGTATGTGTGCAGTCGGTATGACGTGCAAGTGATGATGTTTCAGAGAAGAAGCGGCAGGCGGCGCTGCACAAGGAGGCGGCGTGGGACGGCTCGCTCGCCAACACCTCGCTCGACGCCTGACAGGTACCGCACCCCCGCACCCCGCACCCCCGCACCCTACACCCACGTGCAAGTCGAGTGTGGCGCGTGCACTACTAGTTCTCTTGTTTAAACACTAGTACTCTTGTTTAAACACTAGTACTCTTGTTTAAACACTAGTTCTCTTGTTTAAACACTAGTTCTCTTGTTTAAACACTAGTACTCTTGTTTAAAAGTGTTTTCTCAATGAGGGCCTTTTATCAGGAGCGAAGTATTAAGTTGAAAATACCGAATAGATGCTGAGGTCAAATAGTCTCTAGTCGATGTACAAACAACTGTCTAGCTTAATTCAAATAGTCTCTAGTCGATGTACAAACAACTGTCTAGCTTAATTCAAATAGTCTCTAGTCGATGTACAAACAACTGTCTAGCTTAATTCAAATAGTCTCTAGTCGATGTACAAACAACTGTCTAGCTTAATTCAAATAGTCCAGTCGATGTACAAACAACTGTCTAGCTTAATTCAAATAGTCTCTAGTCGATGTACAAACAACTGTCTAGCTTAATTCAAATAGTCCAGTCGATGTACAAACAACTGTCTAGCTTAATTCAAATAGTCTCTAGTCGATGTACAAACAACTGTCTAGCTTAATTCAAATAGTCCAGTCGATGTACAAACAACTGTCTAGCTTAATTCAAATAGTCCAGTCGATGTACAAACAACTGTCTAGCTTAATTCAATTAGTCTCTAGTCGATGTACAAACAACTGTCTAGCTTAATTCAAATAGTCTCTAGTCGATGTACAAACAAGTCTAGCTTAATTCAAATAGTCCAGTCGATGTACAAACAACTGTCTAGCTTAATTCAAATAGTCCAGTCGATGTACAAACAACTGTCTAGCTTAATTCAATTAGTCTCTAGTCGATGTACAAACAACTGTCTAGCTTAATTCAAATAGTCTCTAGTCGATGTACAAACAACTGTCTAGCTTAATTCAAATAGTCCAGTCGATGTACAAACAACTGTCTAGCTTAATTCAAATAGTCTCTAGTCGATGTACAAACAACTGTCTAGCTTAATTCAAATAGTCCAGTCGATGTACAAACAACTGTCTAGCTTAATTCAAATAGTCTCTAGTCGATGTACAAACAACTGTCTAGCTTAATTCAAATAGTCCAGTCAATGTACAAACAACTGTCTAGCTTAATTCAAATAGTCTCTAGTTGATGTACAAACAACTGTCTAGCTTAATTCAAATAGTCCAGTCGATGTACAAACAACTGTCTAGCTTAATTCAAATAGTCCAGTCGATGTACAAACAACTGTCTAGCTTAATTCAATTAGTCTCTAGTCGATGTACAAACAACTGTCTAGCTTAATTCAATTAAAAGTTACAGCTTTTTAAAGCGTCATCATCATCATGATCAACCTATCACCGGCTCACTACAGAGCACGGGTCTCCTCTCAGAGTGAGAAGGGTTTTGGCCATAGTCTACCACGCTGGCCATGTGCGGATCGGTAGACTTCACACACCTTTGAGAACATTTTGGAGAACACTCAGGCATGCAGGTTTCCTCACGATGTTTTCCTTCACCGTTAAAGCAAGTGATTAAATTACTTAAAACGCACATAGCTCCGAAAAGTTTGAGGTACGTGCCCGGTATCGAACCCCCGACCTCCGATTAGAAGACGGACCACTAGCGGGGTATTACAGCTATATTTTTTTTATAATTTAAAGTGTATTTTCATACAAATTTTAAACTGTTTTAATGATCTTTGTTTTCAAACAACGTAGGTTGGGAGCCGCATTTGTGGACTGTGGTCTTAGGTCTATGCTTCTACCATTTATATCGTACATGGATATGAAGCATAGTTATATTACTGTGACACGTTGCAGAAGCCGCGCCTCGCGCCTCGGCTCGCCTCGCGCCTCGCCGCGCCTCGCGAGGCAGCCCTCACACACATGCAATTTACTACGTTAGGAAGCTCTCAAATACATTTATATATTATATTATAATTATAATATAATTTTACATTTTAACTGAATAAATTATACGAATAGCTATTTTTAAAAAGAACTATCTAGTTAAGTGGAACGCGTGAGAGGTTTTGGACTTTATTTTGTACGTGATAAGGTTTTATATTGTGTAGAATTATCGTTGCATGTTTTACAAGGACAACATTATTTTAGTTATCACTAGCGAATTTAGACATAATGTGGCTAATTCTGCAGGTTACATTATAAAAGGGATAGCAATATATTTCAAATTTAGTATAGAGTTTGTGTACAGTAAAATTAACCAAATTGACGTCTTAATTTAAAAAAAAAACGTAGTATCGAGTAGGTACGTATTGTAAACAATAACTTTGCATTTTAAATGAACTGGCAATACATTTTATTTACAACACATTTTCATACAATTTTATTTTAACATGAGTTTTACCGCCATATTGGATTGACGGTGACGTCACAATCACAGTTATGTTGTATGGAAATAAAGCGCTGCTAAGAAATTAGACAAAATTGATCTGAAATAATAATATAAAGTGAAAATACAAAAAGTAAATAATTGCGATAAAAACTACTTTAAGTAATCTAAAGATGGATCGGACGTGGAACTAGATTTTAATTTTAGAGTTGATCTTACTAATGTGATACTCATAATATTATATGTTTTTTTTCAAAATTTTACTTGAAATGAAATGAAAACAAAATAAAAAGTATGTTTACGTTAAAAAAGGTGTGAGGAGATAGAGTTTGCGTCCCTCACCATGCTAACTTATAGTTTCATTAAGTTTTTGTGTGAAATAATCGTTTTACACAAAAACTTGATATTATGTTGGTAGTAATTAAGTAGCTAAGTAATGTTTTTATAAATAAATCTCCAACCGATAGCTTTACTCTTACTTTATATAACGAGCGTTATGTTTGAAAAATTATATCACTTCTTCATTTAAGTAGGTACTTACAGAGAGAGAGAGAGAGCCAGCGCGTGACAGACCTTCCTTATTTTATAAAAGCTGAAAGTTACTCTGCGTATTGTCCCCGTCACTGGGCGGAACTATCAGCGACTGAATCATGGTGGCTTGTCTCTCAAGCGGGTAATGAAGGTGTAAACAATCTTACGTCAAAGTACCTAGTCTAATTTTTTATAGATTTATTCGGAATAGTATTAGAAATGACGTCATGCATTGCCAGACACTTAGTATTGTGGTAACCCTTGCCAGACATCCTAACTCCTAGTGTCTGGCAGGCGGTTGCCACCATACTTACATCCGATCCGAATCCGTGAAAATGTTCCTTTTTGTTTTGTATGGTAGTTTATATGACATATGTCGTTTCTCGTATGAGAAACTTTCAGCTTTTATAAAATAAGGAAGCTCTGGCACGCGCTGGCTCTTAGTCCATTATAATATTATAATTAGGATTCGAAATTTTTAAAGAGTAATCTTGATTGTGAATAAGAAAAGAACAGTTAAGTACAGAAATGTTTTTGAATGGCGCGAAAATGTCTCAACCAATCACAGCGCGCGCCCTCCGCCATTGGTCGTTGCCTGCGCGACATGTTTTGTATGCGCCAATCTTGAGCGAGACAGCACGAGTCCCCGTGAAGTTGTTCTTGCGTTTTAAATGTTAACGTGAAGCAATAAGGTGTATATTTCATCGGTGTACATTCGGTAGTTGGCGACAGGTTGCGCTTGTCTGCGCAATGTTATATTTTAATTTTATTGTTTGTTTTGTTGTTTGGATGTATTGTATTGTATTGTATTGTATGATGTCCCACATATTGTTATTGTATAGTATTGTTATACCAAATATTTAGAGTAGAGTAGGTTATCGCTCACTGCGTCCGTTGTGAGCCGTGCCTTGCGCGTCGCGCGTCGCGCGTCGTGCGGTGCGCGTCGCGCGTCGCGCGTCTAGTCGATAGGTAGCGGATCCAAACCTCTTGCCGTTCCGACGAATGTCGCTTGCAGCACCCGCCAGGAAAGCTTCCACATTGAACTTTAGAAAGAGATAACGGTTTTGTAGAGCGTTGTCTCTGTCGTGGATATCTACGGAACGTCACACTGAGCACAGTTCACGACAGTTAGGGAACTTGTAACAAAACGTGGAGGCTTCGAAGTCACTGGCAGGCGTCAAATGTTAGTACATTTGACGCAGGTAGCCCATAGCCTAACATTTGACATATTGTCGATTCCCTGAGGGTTCCCTAACTCTAGTTCACTCTGCTATGAGTAATAGAGACGATGCTCTACGGAGCCGATTTCTCTTTCTAAAGTTTTAGTTGAAGGCTAAACCTCAAAACCGCGATGCGAATTGGCCGCGACAGCCCGACAGCGGCGGCTCAGCGTCTCAGCGGCTCAGCGTCTCAGCGTCTCAGCGGCTCAGCGTCTCAGCGTCTCAGCGTCTCAGCGTCTCTAACCGTTGCGCGTTGGTGCGAGGACCGTGAAGCGAAAACGTATTTTTTTATATCCATTAAAAAACGTTTATACAATATATAGTTATAACTTGCGACATCCCGATTGCCATGTCGACCTGTCGCGAACTATAGACAGTCTGTGATGTATTATTTAAAAATATATCATAAAAGCAACAGTACTAATGTGACCTCGCTGTCTCTCGCATGCGTGTCGCGTGTCGCGTGTCGCGTGTCGCGTGTCGCGTGTCGCGTGTCGCGTGTCGCGTGTCGCGGGTCGCGTGTCGCGTGTCGCGTGTCGCGTGTCGCGGGTCGCGTGTCGCGTGTCGCGTGTCGCGTGTCGCGGGTCGCGTGTCGCGTGTCGCGTGTCGCGGGTCGCGGTTGTGAGGTCGGCCTTAATGTTAAGGTATCATGGTTTTGTATTGTGTCGGTACGTTTCGTTATCTTCACGATGAAAGCGACGCGTCTCAAAATTAGTCAAAATACATGGATTGTGGATGAATGAAATATTATGTTTTATTATACACCATCGTAAAAAGAAACACAAAAGGAGTAGTACAATTTGGCGGCCTTATCGCTAGAGCCGATCGCTCGAAGCGACCACGATGATGATATCGATGACGGAACTAATAATAATTAACTTTTAACAAACTCGACCGGATATTGTTACTGTACGCGGCCGAAACTAATGTACACCGACCTTTAGAATGACATCTCGGCTTTGTAGAGCGTTGTCTCTGTCACTTTTACATATATGAAGTTTTGTTGGTCTCAACGATAGGGACAACACTCTACAAATCTGCTATCTCCTTCTAAAGGTCGATGTACATTACTTTCGGCCGCGCATTGCACTTGATTGGCTAACAAATAGAATTATTCATGCTGTATTGAAACATTGGAATGTTGTAAAGTGAATCATGCATCAGAATGTAGTGATATTGAGTCATTTGTTTTGAAGATGCTGTTCGTGACGTCGACCAAAATGACATTATTTTGATGATCTTATAAAATGGGCGCGTTTCTGTGATTGTGCTAGAGGAGTGTGCTGAATAACGGATATTGTGTTTGTCTCGCGATATAAGTCCCGCAAATTGCTATTGCGTTGGAACCATGTCTCATTAACATCGAAATGAAGTCATTTTGACGTATACTATCAGCTCGAAACTTCAGTCTAGTGCTGACGTCACTAAAATGGCGGCCACGCGCATTAGCAATTTGCGGAACTTATACTACTGCAATAAAGTGGTAAGTAAACATAAAGTCATTGGCATGGTCTCTTTATTCAGTAAAAAAGCTCGTGCAGTTCCTAACTTCAGACGAGAAGTCTTCAGCTCACCAGCAGCTGCTGATGTCAATTTCGTCAAGTTGAAATGTCTATATAGATGCTGTGTTGTGTATTGCTACCAAAGATAAATCTAAATTCAATGAAATTAAATTCGCAGTAACATTTTGAAATGTTTCTGTTTTACAAAACAGAATTGGAATGGAAATAAAATGCTGAACCGTCCACATAACATTTCGTGCAAAAATCAAGTGTTTTTGTTACGCTTTGTCAAAATGTAAAACTGGAAAAATGTTTGTATCGCCACGTAGCCACGTAGCCACGTAGCCTCGTAGCCTCGTAGCCTCGTAGGTATATTTAAAATACTGTGTTTTCGGGCCAAGTCAAAGTGCAGTATTGTTTATGCGCAGAAACACACCACGAACACCTGACGCTGCGTGCTCGTTGCGGTGTTCAAATGTGTTTCCAGCATGAAGTTGCCTCTTCACGTGCTTACATGCTCGACGTTTCTAAATTCGTGCTACTAAATTCAAAATAAGTTAGTGGACACAGTTTCCACTTCCTTTGATCCCGGGACCACCGAGCTATCGCGTTGCTCGTCGAGCGTGTGTCGACGTGTGGAGCCAACTTAACAGCAACACAAGATGTCACAAAGGTGGCAGATCTGTGAATGTGTGTGTGATCTAGAAAGTTATAAATATTGTTTCGAAAGCGACGTCACTATGAAATATATTTGAAAAATATTTTTATATTCCTTCATTTTTTAATTTATAAAATAAATAGTCAAATACATTTTTGTGTTTTATTAAATTGTTCCTATCAATTGCATCACCCACGGCCACTTATATGTAGGACACAGGTACGCGACAGTTGCAGATGGCAATCGGGGTGGCATTTTGAGTTCTTGACCTGTCGCATGCTATAAGGTATTGTGCCTCTCCGTTTCGTCGGGCGGTAATGTGTGTTCGTAAAGTGCGGAAAGCGGACGGTGGACTGACGAACCAATAGCGCGGCGGCCAGGTACCTACTCCCGCCCAGTCACCAAATAAAATCTATAAATCAGCCAGAGTTATTTTTACCTGGTGTCATGTACAAGGCTCGTAATATGTTATTAGTTATTACTAGCTCACCCACCCGGCTTCGATCGATTGCATTTTTTTGAATTAATGAAGTCAAAGAAATCATGAAACAAATAATTAGGTGACCTATTTTCAAATGTACCAATTTTCCTATCCAAAAATGGATATACCTAACTTGGAGACCTGTCCAGTGTCCAGCGGTGGACGTCTGTCGATTGATAATGATGTTACTTTGGAAGAGTGGTCCTGGGTGTGGGCACCGTGGATCAGTTCAGGGTGTACCTTCCATTCCGGTATGGATTCGTTTACCTCCAATTCTTCACTTCAGATAGCAGGTTAGGTTGGTTCAAGTCGAGGGTGAATATAGACATCTTCTGCAAGCGCGATTCCTCTTACGCTGCATCATCACTTGCCACCAGGTCTGATTGCAGCCAAGCGTTAGTCTATACATTTAAAAAAGAACTAAAACGATCAAAGAAACGCAGACCTTTAACAATTAATTTGGTCATGTGCCCAATTATTGTTGAATAAAATAATATGAATAAATAGGTATCAGTGAAGTATCAAGGCGAGATCGCAACGAATACAATAGTGTCGATGTCGCAATCGTAGATCCAGGTCTAGGCGCGAGGTACAAAAAACTCCAACTCTGCCATGACCATTCCAAGTTACGTTTCCACTGTAATGGGTTGATCATGATGATCAAATGGTACCTACTTCCTACCTACTTAGAATTATAACAAACCAAGCTTCTTACTACTACGAGGAGGAATCTGTTCTGCGACGATTTGAACTCCCGACATTCGCCTCATCATCCATGCTTTATCTAGTTAGATCCTTATAACAATAAAATGATAATGTCCAAGAGCGGTTTCAGCTGATACTTGACAGGGAAGTGGCGGCCTCTACTTGTGGCGCTGTATCTATCTACTGAGTAGGTATCTACTGTTGTTATTGTAGATGTAGAGTTTCGCAACTGCACCGATTGTCCGGCCGGCGCGGCGGCGCGCGGCGGCCGCTAATCAATGGACGACGTAGCGCGTTGAGAAACACAGGAATTGAATGGGTAAGTAACTAGGTATCTAGTTGTTAGTAGCAAAGTGCTAACAAGTAACACAATGAAGGGTGAACGTCAGGAGGGCCGGTGAGGTGCTGGGAAACTGATGAAATATCTTCCAAATAATTGTACTATTTAGTACCTTTATTAAGATAATTAGTACCTTGATCAATTAAATAATAATTAAAGAATCTCATACACCGGCCATTCTGACGTCAGGTTCGCCGTTGTGTTTTTGTACCTGGGTAGGTACTATACTATCTATCAGTCGACTCCTACTACACTCACAAATCGTTTACGGCGGTTACGCACTCATCCGATCCGCGTCCGTCAAAATACGTACCTTTTTGTTTTGTATGGGAGCTCATGACATTAAAATATATGTCTTAGATAATCGCCGGTATTCTCACGGATGACGCATACAGCATACAACTCGGATGTCGGAACTGCAGTGCGTACATGCTAATATAGGCGTTCGCATAAGCTGTACCTATACTACCCTTTGAGATGATGAATGAATGAATACTTTCATTGTACACCATTAAAATAGTAGGTACAGAAAAACACAGGTACAAAGCAAAATAAAAATATAGGCAGCGGCCTTATCGCTACCTCGCTATGATGAATACCGGCCCTACCTCGTACCTGTTCGTGCCTAGCTAGCAGGTACACATAGCTACCTACCTAAATTATTAAACTGCACAGGACATGTCTCAATGATTTACCGGTATACAGCTATTGTGATTAAAACAATGACCGCTGAAGTGGGGAAAGTAAACAGTTGATATTTAAACATCAGTCGATTGGCAAGTTCCAGTAGAAACAAAAGGTCGCGACAGTACCCACGCCTCATGTAGCCGCCATGCTTCGCATCGTGCTGCTGTGCGTGCTCGCTGCGGCGGAGCTGCAATCCGTCCAGCGCTACTTCGCCGCGCGCAGGGCCAGGCCCGACGCCGCGCCGCTGCACAGCGCCTACCGCTACAGCCAGGTGAACAATGAACCCGCAACTATCCAGACCTTCCATAGCCTCCACGCCGGTACCGAGGACGAAGGTAGCGGTGGGAAAAATGCGACACATTCAGAAGCGAACCAACTCAACCAAAACTCTACAGAGCCTTCAAAACAGATTAAACGCAACAAAATGCCGAGCAAAGGACTTCCGACGATGATGTCCAAAAATAGCATCTCGTTCAGGGAACACAAACTTTGGCCGAAGACAGACGCTACCGGGAAACTGACGCTTGCGGCGAGCAGCGTGCTGAAAAGCTACGGCTCCGTGTTTCGAGCCGACGACGAAGATATACGCACTGGTTTTAAGAATTCCTACGACATCTGGCCTTTCTTTTATCAAAATCTACGTGGATATGTACCCAAGAAATTAGATCTAAACGTCGAGAAGGTGAAAGATAAACGGTCGGCTATTCCAAAGCTCGAGAAAGTTATACCGGTTCACGAAAAGGTCGACGAAACGGCTGACGACCGACGTTCTGAGAACAAAGCCGATTCCCCGCAACATCACAAACATACTAACGCAGGGACCACTGATAATCCAATTTATGGCAATCAATCGTATGTTATAAACGACTACTTTGATAAAACTGATGCAAACGACCCGACTACATTGAAAGGACACTCTTGGGGGAAAGAGTTCGACCAGGAAATGGCTTTACAAGACATCGACGACTACTCTAAGCGAATGAGACGCTTAGAAGAAAATACTCCTAAAGTTAGTAAGAAAGAAAACGAAAAGAAAACGAATACGCTCACGGAACACGACGCAACACGCGAGTCATTAAATAGCAAGGGTCGCGATTTATATCGAGAATCTGAGTCCAGGGAAAAGGGGGACGACAGGGAGCACAGCTACGAGGGGAGGCACCGGTACGACGGAGAAAACTATAGGGGCTTTAAAGATTTTGCTGATTCTTTTGCGCACATGTTCGGTTCAGAAGATCACGACAGAGAGACCAACTACGCTAAGAAAAATAATGCGAATAAAGGTGAGAAAAAGAAAGGCTTTCGTACGATCCATCATAAAGACGAATATCAAGAGCACCATGACTTTTTCGATGATACAGATAATAGTGAAAATGCTGAAGAAAAAGGTTCATCTAAAGTTCATATCGGTGGTTCGGAGGCTCTTCTGCGTTCCTCGGCCGGTGCGGCGACAGGAAGTGATGCCAATACATTACGTAATACTGAAAATATTGAGAGAAATGAGTTTGAAAGAAACCATGAAGATAAACAGCGATACAACGGGATCGAACGCGAACTCGACCAACATAGAGATGTGGCCAAACACACCGCACTGAGCGACATAGAGATGTGGCCAAACACACCGCACTGAGCGACATAGAGATGTGGCCAAACACACCGCACTGAGCGACATAGAGATGTGGCCAAACACACCGCACTGAGCGACGACGGCGATTATGTGGATCGTTATATGTTATGATTATTATAGGTATATGTGCGTTAGGTTTATTTGCTTAGTATCGCCAGTACAAAATTATATAAGTATATAGGAAGTGATACGCATTAAGGACTAAAAATATCGAAAATAGTGTACAGTGACCGGCAGGAAATATTGCACACCGAACTTTAGAAAGTGACTAGCTTATGCTCGCGACTTCGTCCGCATGGACTACAAAATTTCAAAACCCTATTTCACCCCCTTAGAATTTTCAAAAATCCTTTCTTAGCGGATGCCTACGTCATAATAGCTATCTGCATGCCAAATTTCAGCCCGATCCGTCCAGTAGTTTGAGCTGTGCGCTGATAGGTCAGTCAGTCAGTCAGTCACCTTTTCCTTTTATATATATAGATTCGGCTTCGTAGAGCATCGTCTCTGTCACTTACACCTATGTGACGTTTAATCGTTTTCAACGACAGAGATAACGCTTTACAAAATTATTACTTATCTCTTTCTAAAGTTCGATGTGCATTATTTCTTGCCAGGTACAGTAGATAGATAGGTATTGCTTTTATTTTGTTTGTACCTACCTATACTTTTATTTTATTTGTACCTACCTATACTCAAGTAATTTAATCTTCATTAATAATTTTATTATTGCATACGTGGATGTTGTCGTTCTGAAGCGATGCATGCAATGCAATACAATGCAATGCAATGCAATCATAACATTTTGACATTTTCTAAGTTTTTTACCTTTTGTTAAAAATAAAACTTTACTTAGAATGCAACTGTTTTATTTGAGCACATTTACTACTGTCGATCAAATACCAAGTTGGATAGATTGGAATAATATACGTGACAGGTCGAGATGGCAATCGGGGTATGAGGCGGGGGAACTTCCCGCACACCCGCACGTTACCTGCCCTATCCCGCACCGGGCTAGCGCGGAGGCTTTGCGGGTGTGCGGAGTCACCGGCTCATACCCTGTTGCGCACTATAGGCTATAGGTACCTTATTGTAACCTTTATAGTACATACATGATTTATTACGTCATGTTATGGGAAGTGGTACTGCCTCGCCGCGCGCCGCGCCGTGGTCCACCGCGCCCGGCTCTTCAGCAATGACATCGTCGTTCACTTTCTCCGGCGCTGAATATCTCTGCGGAAACAGAGGTAAATATGACAACATTTTGGTAGCTAGTTCAGAAGGTTTTTCTCCCAACCTGTCCCCGTAAGTGTCCAAGCTGAAAGTGCTCATCGGCCGCCTCATTTCTTCTTCTTCTCCACTGTCTTCAGTTTCGTCGCTGAAGGATGCTGTATCCCTGACAGCAATAGTTTTTCTCTGTTTTCCCGACGACTTGGTAACCGCTGAGAACTCTTCGTCATATTCCTCATCCACCTTTACACTAGGGGCTGTTTTCCTTACCACTTTGATCGACGGTTTCCCTTCGCTGTGTAGTACTTCAACTTTGGTCTGACTCAGGATAGGAGCCGGGAGCGGCTGCTCTACTTTCGCCGGCGGAGGAATTCGCTGCCTCGCTTTGACTTTCACTCTCGGTTCCAACGGCTTGCCTCTTCCAGCGTACTCATCATGATTGACATCGAAGTCGTAATCGTCAAAGCTGAAGTCTTCGTCTTCGTGTTCTGCGGTGTCTGAGATCTTATGCGGAAGTCTCATTTTCGCTGGATAATCCTCTTCACTCTCGGTGTATGTAAACTTTGGGATCGGCTTCTTAACGAGAGCCACCTTCGCTTTTGTTGTTTGTTTGAGCTGCGTCACATTTGGATTCGCAGCTTGTTCATTGGCACGCCTCGGATTTCGGATAGTTTCGGTCAAATATTCGCTATTACTACCGCGTCCTTCTTCGGAAGTTGTTACAGCCCTAAAGGTTGCTGCCGCTGCATTTTTCTCTTCAATCTTCTTGCTTCTTGCCAGTTTAGCATTTACAGCGTACAGAAGATAACAAATAGTGAAGCTGCTTATATTCATGGTTCGCATGGCGCGGCGCGGGCGTCCAGTTGTACGGTAACTATGGAGCACACATTGTTTCACATTGAATGAACACAACTCAAGTGTTTGTAGTTATTATTATCCGCAGACAAAATTAAACAACGTATGAGATGTCATCTTATTCATACAACCTGTTTTGATAACATTTTTGCATAACTGACACACTTGCTGCTATGGGGGGGGGGGGGGGGGGGGGTTAATATTTTTGTAATGTTGCCTAAGTATATTAAAATTTAATTTTAAAAGAAAAGTATATAATACCCTGTAATTAAGACAACTGTATTAAATAAAATTGGATTTTTTCCTTGTGAACCCAAGTTGTATTTTCTTGCACAGCAAACAGAAATTAATTGGAAAAAACAATATAAGTACCTACTCAACAGGTAGGTACAGGTAAGTTTATCGGAAACTAACCAATCGGAACCTATTTATTATATCAGTTACTGTTACATCTTATTCCGCGCTCAAAAACTTTGCTTGAAAAACTTGAAGCGCATGAATGGAGCGTGGTTTGACCCTGAGGTGCCTGAGCACTGAGCACTGAGCACTGAGCACTGAGCACTGAGCACTGAGCAGTGAGCGACTCATTGTCTCGGCTCGTGGAATTTGTTTGTTTGTTTGAGCCGCGAGATGTTGCTGTCAACAACGCGACACTCCTTGTATAAGAGCGACATGTGCGTGTGCGCAGCAGTCGGCGCTCGGACGAGATGGAGACGCTTCTGGCTCTGCTGGGCGCCTTGCTCGCGCTAGGGCTGCTTCCCGCCCGCCCCGCCGCCGGTGACGATGTTGTCCACCGCAGGAGGATGTCCGCGCCGAAGACGCACTACGTCACCAACCAGAAAAACGTTAAACTAGTCAACGAGCGAGCGGTCGATTCATATTTCAGAATCTTACGAGCTCCACCGCCGGTCGCCGCGCTCACGGAGCTCCCCTCAGGCTCCCCTCAGCGAGGGAGCCTCGCTGTCGACACTGAGGCTCCGAAGCGACACCTGACACAGACCGACAACAACACCGCACACGCGCCGCCAGACCATCCGAGACCAAACCACGGAGACAACGAAAAAGCGACCACCAACCAGATTACCAAACCGAACCGCCAGGAACACTCCAGGAAGCACATCGTTCACGACAAACACACCAACCAGGGCATCGAGAGGAACTACCGGCGGCGGCCGCATCGCGCCAACTTCCGCCAGAAGCTGTACAACTTGTCCCAAGTGAGGGACAAGACCCTCCGCGGAGCCAACCTCGACGGCGACCGCAGCGCCCGCCGCCTCGCCGGGACCTCACCGACCGCAATCAACAAAAAACCTCCCAACGTAAAAGATAAGCAGTACAGGAAAAGAAATACGATCGATAAAGAATCGATTCTTCAAACGATATATGGGCAAAACGACAACCGACTGAATTCTCCCAAATACGTGCGTGTAAGTGAAGATACGTATCGGCGAGGGGAGAGACCTCGCCGCGTCGGGCTCTACGAGAGCGAAGCGAGCCCGGCGCGCGCGCTGTTCTACCGCGCGAGCCACGAGCAGGAGGCGCCGCCGCTGGACCCGCGCGTCGCGCTCGAGGAGACCGCCGACGGCGCCTGCGGCCGCGGCAGCGCCAGCAGCTTCCTACACCCCAACTTCAGCAGAAAATAAGTTATTTAATATAACCCTACTTGTATAAATACTAATTTATATAAAACTATGGGTAGATAGTATTCGAAAAGAAACAAATTGAAATAGATACCTAGATTTCTTTTTGACGCCCCTGAAAATTGTACCTACCTATGTCAATACTGAATAATACTCGTACTTACTAGAAATAATAAATTAAATAAGCATGTTTGAAAACGTCTTTTCTTAAGTTTTTCACGTAGACAAATCGAGTAGGTAGGTATATCTAAATATTTTTAATATTACGACAGCTTGCTTCCAAGCCTACGGAGTACGGAACCCAACCTTACCTTCTGTGTTGCCACGCACTGACTAGATTTTATTTCTTTGAATTTTCCGTCGTAGTCTTTGATTGTATGATTTCTTATTTCAGACCTATCAAAACGTATTGAACTTACCTAATCAATTCTTACGTTTTGTGATTAAGTATATTAGGATACCTATCTATAATAATTAATCAATGGACGTCCTTCGTCGTCAGACACGCGCGTACACGTGACCGTTTTGGCGTCGCGGCTCCGAGCTCCGTGGCCCGTGCCGGCGCGCGGCTGCGTGCGCGCAACTTGTAGGGTTATTCATTATCATTGACACAGAAGATATTGCACAATGTCGAGAGCGCTGAAATGTTTCATGAATGTCAACGTCGCTATATAAGTGGTGCAGCTGACCTCTGCCGCCATTGCTGCCACACCGCCGCGGCCGACACGACATGCTGCCCCGCGTGCTGCTCACTGCCATGGCGGCCCTCGCCGGCGTCGGCGCCATGGAGACGCGCGAGACGGTGCAGCGCCTGGTCATGGTGCGCACCTCGGGCTCCGACCTGCAGCCCGCCGCCACCGGCTACCTCTACAAGAAGGACGACGACGGGCCCGAGAGCGTCGTGCACATGGCCGAGAGCGAGGTCATGGAGCACCTCGCCAAGCTCTACACGCGCCCCACGCACGCCGCGCACGCCGCGCACGGCAAACCCGGCGCTAACGAACGCGTCATTCCCGTCAAAGAGACCCACGAGGAACACGTCGACGGCATAGCGGACGTCGACTACAAGAAGATCTTCGACGACTACGGCCACCGTCGCTCCTACGATGACGACCTCGACAACCTGAAGCGTTTCAAAGGCGGACTCTATCGTAAATACGATGCAGACAGTGCGGAGGACGACAAGGGATCTAAGCGCCACAAGCACGGAAAAGACGACGCCAAGAGCTACCACAACGAGAAGTTCGAGAGCTACTCCATCTCAGGAGACCACAAGAAGGACCAGGACGACGGCGATGCTCACGACGCTCGCAACAAGCACTACGACCACTACCGAGGCTCCAACAAAGACGGCCGAGACGCCGGCCACGGCAAAGATGGCGCCCGGAGCTTTCACAGCGGCTACGATAACGACAAGGGTGAGCACGACTACTTCGGCGAAGGGGGCAAAGCATTCGCAGATGGACATCAATATTATGGAACGGGTGATGCTGATGGAACACACAAACACCATAATTACGAATATGAACCCAAACACTACGCAGCTAGAGTTGAGCACGATGAAGGCCAGGGCAAGGAGGCCGCAGAGCGAGCAGACAGGCGCTCCTCTGATGAGTCCACGACGTCCGCCGAGACTCCCGCAGACGTCGGGTCGGAGGGCGGGCGGGCCGGAGGCAGCAGCTTCGGCTACCAGGTCGAGCACTGACGAGGGCGCGTTAAAGATAGTTGTTATAGTTTTGTTAACTTTTGTAAATATGTAATTTATTTTTAGATAAAAATAAGCCATAACCTCTGATTGGATTTAATTATTTCTCTCATCATCGAAACTAAACCCATTCGGCGATCGAAATTAAATTATGTAATTAGTAAAATATACTTATCTTTATATTTATATTTCTAAATAACGTTAGGTTAGGTCGAGCGTACTGCGTCACCTTAAATAAGTCACTCCGTGATGACCACGCCCGCTTCGTGCGTATAGCACAGAAGATGAAAATGGATACTAAAGGTAAAACTATTATCTAGATTCTAGAGTCTAGACTTACCTTTCCCATGTAGCTGCTGCCGATTCTCGGTGCCTTTAAGACTCTCCGCCGTGTGCAGGAGTTCGTCCAACTGCGGCTTTTTCTGCTCCAGCTCCCGAAGTACACCCTGGAAAGAACAATCAGTTAAAGTCATTCTTTCAGGCAAAGAATTCATTCAAAAGAGGTCATTCTTTCTTTTAATATTCATTAATAATTAATTGGGTATTATCTATACTTTAATAAATAACTTTTGACTGTTTGAACGGGCTAATCTTCTGATCTACCTAAATCGGCTAAACCTATTTTGACGGGACTTTCACAGATAAATTGAAGATTAAGCAAGGAGAAACATAGGCTTTTTTTAACCGACTTTCAAAAAAGGAGGAGTTGTATTTTTCTACATGTGAAATCGTAGGCATCATCATCATCTATTTTTAAATATTTAAAGTAAGTATGCCAAAATATGTAAATAGCTTTTTTCTTCATACATTTATCATCAAGAGAGACCGAACGAAGCCCAGCCACGAACTTGTCAAAGATAAAAAGACGTGCCCTAAGCGTTATTAAAGAAACCTACGTGCGCAAAGGTTTGCTCGGAGCTATCAGGCACATAAAGGAAGGAAAGTAAACACTCGCCCGGGAAACCTTCCAGGCTTGCTCGGTTCTATTACGTAGTAAATACTCGAATCGATTTCATCCATTACAGGTACAGGTTTATTTAAGCGTCTCTTACCCCTTCCACTTTCTTTAATTTTTACTATATCCTCTAGCCAAAGGTTGCCTGGAAGAGATCGCTATACACTAATGATTTTAAAAAGAAAGAGGGTATTTCGCTACTGCCCATGACAGCTCGAACTTCATCTCTCGTAACAGCGCAGTCCCGTCGTGACCACGACCCGTGCAATTGGGTTGAAATATCGACAAATAAAAACATCAAATTAATCGTGGCATGTACCCGTTATCTACATTAAAATAGATCGCTATAATTGAGAAAGATAATAACATGTTTCTTTATATAAATATGGTGTACAATCTACATTTAAATAACAGGAAAAGCTGACTGACTAACTGATCTATCAACTACTGGACGGATCGGGCTGTAATTGAGCATGCAGTTAGCTATTCTGACGTTAGACATTCGCTAAGAAAGGATTTGTAAAAATTCAACCCCTATGCAGGTAAAATAGGAGTTTAAAATTTGTGTAGTGTAGAAAGACCATCAATTACCCAGTCCATCGATGCGATCGTTCCTGTCTTAGATAACTTCTTTTGATTAAAGGCAATCATACTATAACAAACTCGATAATTCAACTAGAATATAATAATTCAGAGAGTAAATAAAATAATTCATATAATTCCAATGCGATATTATTGTATCGAGCACTAATCCGATACAATTTTATTTTGATATTCATCTCACTCTAATACACAAAGGTAATGAATAATTAAGCCCATAATTTTGCAATCAACTTATGGTTTAGCATTTATATTATTAATATGGAGTGCAATATTAATGAGTGCAAATGAATTTATAGAACGTAATTCATTTTGGTTTAACGATATTCGACTGAGCTAATTGGCACGCTCGCCGCTTCGTTTCGTGTCGTCAAATATTTAAAATTATTATTAATACTTACGAGATTAATAAACGCCACACTTAGCTAATTTTTATGGTAGGTAATATTAATCGCATCGACGCCCTGGGGATACGTAGAACTTTAGTTTAGTTTAGTTTAATATTCTTTATTGTACACCAAGAAATAAAAATAAAAAGACACAAAAAGAAATATGTAAAAGAAGAACATACAATCAGCGGCCTTATCGCTGTGAAGCGATCTCTACCAGGCAACTAGGTTGAAGAGGATTTAAGGGCTAGTGAAAACTGGGTTTAAGGTGTACGTAAGTTGTAAGATAATAATTATAATATAAGTAATATGTATATTAATAGGCACAGAAATGCCTTAATAATAATATATAGATAAAGATATACACAGGTACATATATAATACATAATATATATACATATATTAATATATAATATAGTGATAGATGAATAATAAATATACAACAATAATATTATGAGTAATATTGATGTTTTAATTGTAGGATAATATATTTAATAATGTGTAATTACATAGAAGGGTTCTGACAGTTTAGATAGTGTTTATATACACGAGTCTTGAAAACGTTAAGAGACGGAGCTTGTCGTACCTGCTGAGGAAGGGCGTTCCATAGCCTGATTGCTGTAACAGTAAAGGAATCTGAATATAGCGCCGAGTTGTGTTTCGGGTAAGCAAGAATATCTATATTTGAGGAACGCTGAACGCGACCTAAGGAGCCAAAGGGTTTAAAACGTTCTTTCAGGTATATAGGAGAGCATGGGTCATTGAGAATGCCATAGAGACAGGCAAGAACGTGCGCATTCCGGCGATACCGAATATTGAGCCACCCTAGTTCGGAACGGAATTTTGAGATGTGATCGAACTTACGCAAACCAAATATATACCGAATGCATAGATTGAGTAGACGATCGAGTTTGTTCAGTAGCTCTTCTGTAAGGTCAGTGTAGCAAATGTCCGCATAATCTATAAGGGGGAGCAACAGAGAGTTAACAAGCACAAGTTTTGCCTTTGGGGGCAACATATTCTGCATCCGTTTAAGTGCGTGCATAGAAGCAAAAACCTTCCGACTAATTTCCCCAACGTGAAAAGACCAGGAGAGACCTTGCGAGATATAAAGCCCTAAGTTTTTGACCTGAGTGGTGTATGGTAGATTTAAGTTGTTAAAGATGACAGGAGGAAGTGAATTTAAGTCCAGTTTTGAAACTTGCCTAGGTCTACCAATTAACATAACCTGTGTTTTAGAGGGATTCACGAGGAGACCATGGTTTTCGGTCCAGATACGGATCGCCTCTAGATCTCTATTGAGTTTCAGAATGGAGTCTAGCGCATTTTCAGCATTGAATGAAATGTACAGCTGTAAGTCATCTGCATACAGGTGATAGGAGCTGAAATTTAAGATGGAGACTAATGTGTTGATGAATACTGAAAAAAGTAAAGGAGAGAGCACTCCGCCTTGGGGAACACCCATACTAGTGTCAGCCCATTCAGATGTAGCCTCCTCAGTACGAATACACTGCTTACGACCCCGAAGATATGAGAGAAACCATTCGCCTACAACCTGAGAGATATTGAAAGAGCGTAGTATTGCTAGTAATATGTCATGATCCACACAGTTGAAGGCATTGCTGAAATCTAAGAGTGTTATTAACGTAACTTGTGATTGATCCATAGCGTATCGGATGTCATCGGTGATTTTTATGAGCGCCGTACATGTACTGTGAGAGGGTCGAAAGCCTGATTGAAGAGGACTTAATAATGAATTATTGTTAAGAAAATTAGAGAATTGATGGTGTACGATACGTTCTAAGATCTTTGAAAGGAAAGGCAGTATTGAAATCGGTCTAAAGTGTGTTACGTCAGTTGGATCGGATTTTTTCGGTATGGGGATAATGTGTCCCTTTTTCCACAACGTTGGAAATACCCCCGAACTCAGGGAAAAGTTTAAAATGTGTGTGATGAAAGGTAAAACAATGTCAAGAACCAGTAAGATCATTTCCCGACCGATTTGGTCACTGCCAACAGCTTTGCTTGTGGCGGATGCAATGAGTTTCTTAACCTCATAGTCAGAGGTGGCTTCAAATTGAAATGAAGAATGGCCAGGCAGTGGTAGGGCAGAAATTTTGCTTATAGTAGATGCTTTTGTAACGGAATCCAACTGAAATGGTGGGGTGCTGAAATGTGTATTTAGTGTGTTAACGTCAAAATCGCTAGCAAGCTGGTTACGTCGCTTACCAAACCCCATAGTTCGCAGCAAATCCCATAATTTTTGGGGAGGACACTCTTCAATAGAGGAGAATGAGTGGCATCGTTTGGCATTCCTAATCGCCTGGTTGCAGCGATTTCTAGCAATCTTAAATGCTACCCAGTCGTCATCGGACCTAGTTAATTTAAACTTCCGTTTCAGTTTATCACGCCTAGCCCTCAACCCCCGAATTTTATCCGTCATCCAAGGAGCGGGTAGACGTTTAATCCGAACAGCTCTCACTGGCGCATGTTTGTCGTACAAATTGTTGATGAGTTTATTAAAACACTCGACTTTGTCATCAATGTGCTGTAGCTTCTGAATTTGGGTCCAGTCAGTATTAATAGCATCAATTAAAAGAGCATCTTTATTTATATTCATAAGACCGCGTTGAAAAACAACCTTAGGCTTGACCTTAGCCGGTTTAAGTTTATAAGAGGCAAATATGAGGTCGTGATGTGAAAACCCGGGGGCAGTAAATTGGCCATGTGTAAGGATGTGGTCAGGTTTAGTAGTAAGGATGAGGTCAAGTAGAGAACGGGAGTCGTTAGTGTGAAAGGTAGGATTTAAGTTGAGTATAGTGAGATTAGTGGCGTTAGAAATATGTTTTAAATGTCTTGCTCTGTTGTCATCCCTTAGTAGACAGGTATTAAAGTCACCCATTATTAGGCAGTGCTCATAACTTGGTAGAAATGACTCTAGGATATGTTCAAACGTTTCAAAGTATTTAACAGCAGGAGGTGCATA
Organism: Maniola hyperantus; assembly: GCF_902806685.2. Classification (NCBI taxonomy): domain Eukaryota; kingdom Metazoa; phylum Arthropoda; class Insecta; order Lepidoptera; family Nymphalidae; genus Maniola; species Maniola hyperantus. The sequence goes on along the minus strand of NC_048556.1, from coordinate 11,838,506 downwards.
GACCACTCCAAGCATAAAGGCAACTCCACTTATATTTAACTCGATGAAAATGTACTCCATGTTATTAGAGTAGATCGTTGGTGACAGGTCAATGATTTTATATTTAATGTTGGACCGCAGATATATTGCCACGCCACCACCTCCTTTCCCAGTGCGATCATTTCTTATTAACACGTAGCCAGGTAGTGAATAATAGGAAGAAGGCAATGTAGGTTTTAGGAATGATTCAGATATCAAACAGGCATGAATGTAATTACAGTTGAAGGTATTCAGTAGTTCGGAGTGGTGAGCCGGAATGCTTTGGGCATTAATATGACAAATATTCAGATTCTTATGAACCGAGTTAAATGCGTTATGAAGCTGATCGCTTAGTGGTTCATCAATAGACTCGAATGATGAGTTGGAACTACAAGAATGAAAAATGTCAGAATTTATAGAGGTATCCATCTATGTAATGTATAATAAATAATTAGTAATTAATGATAAATATATAAAATATGATAACTATATATGAAATAAAAAATAAAAATAATAGAGTGCTACAAATATAAATAAGCCACTTAAACCCACCAGCAACAAAGTTGTAACACATAAAATCTACTTAATAATTTCAAATAACACGTAATCTACCTAATAATTTTAAAAAGCAAAAAACAAAATACATGTGACAGAGTGAAATGAGATTCCTCGAAAAGAAAAATATTAATTCATACTATTATTAGGTAGGTATTTCACTAATATGTAAAAATGTAAAACCAATATCATATTATTACTGGATTACTGATATTATTAAACTATTATTTAAATTTACATATGGTAAGGATACAAATTAAATTTAGCAAACTAAACATTATGAGTTTGTAGCACTACTTAAATACCAATGTTACCCATCATAACTTAATAAATCAAAAATACTGGAATCTACAGTCACACAGAATTAAATTAAGTCTATGGTAACCGTCTCATTGACATTAGACATTATTATTTTGACGGTCGACACAAAATCCACGAAATATTATTAATTAACTCACTCCCGAAAACTACCTATATATTACAATAGTACATTAAAATAATATTGATAATGATAATTAAAGAAAAAAAAAAACGAGTACTAACTATGATAAGCTACAAAGATAAGACCATCAATTGCTTAAGCACTCGTTTAGAGCGGAATTCTCATTTCTTGCCTGCCCTCTTAGATCTTATGTTCAAAGAAGCCGTCACGACGGGGCACGTCCCTGGGGCAGATGTGGGAGTGTTAACAGCTGATGACGACGGTGCGGGGGTTGGAACGGGAATAGAATCAAGCTCTGAATCCGTGCTGATACGATGCCGGGAGCCGTCATGCCCAACCACGTAGATTTGTCCGTCTTTAGTCCAACACTTATTGACTCCAAATCTCCGGCGAGCAGCCATGAAGGTGTCATGACGTCCCGTAGTCAGGAACTCGGACAGGGTTATACCCGAGTTCCTTAGGCCAGTCTTGGCATACCACACCTTATTCCTGAGCGCATGATCCTGGAACTTTATAAGTACAGCTCTTGGTTTGTCGGTTTTAGTGCGACCCAAGCGATGGCAGCGACTAATGCATTCTGTACTGACAGGGATTTTGAGATGCTCAGTGAGCACTTTAGTGGCAACGCAGTCTATGTTCTCCTTCTGATCCTTATGTTCGGGAATGCCATGTACCAGAAGAAACTTACGCCTGCTTCTCATCTCCATATCGTCCTGGGCTTTGTGTAGGAGCTGGACCTGTATTTGCAGACCTTCAAGTGCAGCCAGAACAAAGCTCCTGAAGGAACTAAACTCCGCTGCAATGTTGGAAGTTGGGCTGGTGGCAGGAGTTGATCCCTGGATAGTGCGCTGGAATTCTTCCATCCTAGCATTAAAGTGTGCACTAAGCTCTGTTATGGTTTTCTTAATAGAATCCATTTTGAAGATGTGTTTTATATTTTCAGTGACAGATACTAAGTAGTGTTTAGTGATTAAAGTTAGTGCAAAAATTGTTACACATGTGCACAGATCGGGATTTTTAAAGGAATCACTAGCTGGTAGGCTTATGAACACTTTTAACACATTCTATTATTAAAATATCATGTATTTATTTTAAAATTGAGTAAAAATTATCAGAGTTTAAAAAATACGTGTCAACAGTTTTAAAACTACCTACGTACGTCTTCTACGAACTTCACAAACTCTTACCTAGTAGTACCGGAGAGTGAACTAGAAAGGAAACTCTCGGTTTTATCCTGAATCGACATAGGCATTTTTAGAGATTTATAGAAATTTTATTGAAATTAGTTTTATATTAATCGAATAAAACTGGTTTTTCTTTTAATGCTCGTGTGAAAAATGCGTATTTTTAAACTATTTGTAAACTTCGCGATTTTTTTGTAAAATTGTGCCAATCGTGTTTTGGCTCTCGTAATTCACTAAAGAATATCTTTAATTTTTATAATTAAAAAAAATAAAAAATCAAATTGTGGTTTTTGCGGTCATAACTTGATTCTTTGAACATCCGAAATGTATCTCAACACCACTTTTGGGACGCATATAGCCTTAGCACCAAATTAAGGATTTTGCCGTTTTCACCACGCGTCGAATATCTAAATATATAAAAGGAAAAGGTGACTGATTGACTGACTGACTGATTGATCTATCAACGCACAACTCAAACTACTGGACGGATCAGGCTGAAATTATGCATGCAGATAGCTATTATGACGTAAGCATCCGCTAAGATAGGATTTTTAAAAATTCACCCCTAGTAGGTTTGAATTTTGTGTAGTCCACGCGGATGAAGTCGCGAGCATAAGCTAGTATGATATATGAAAATTAAGGATTTTTGCCCGTTTGCACCGTCGAATATTCAAAATAAACGCTTCACGATTCTCACGAGCATCACATTAATGAGTGCAACTGAATCATATAACACGCAAATTGGTTTAACGTAACCTCACTACACTAATTGACGAGCTCGTCGTTTTTCAGCTTTTCATGTAAAATATTAAAAATATAACATCTGGGTCACAGGGCTCTACAAAGGACGTTTTCTATTTAAAAGTAAATTCAAGATAGTTTTTCGACCAGTAATTTAGTTAATTAGTATTATTTACAAGTATAATATGAGTACTAGCTGATGCCCGCAACTTTGTCCGCAGGAAATCCTGTGGGTACTCTTTAATTAAAAAACCACATCATTTTATTAGTACAGTCCAAGGCCCTATTTTCTTCACTGGCTTATATTTAACTCTATTTTGAACATGGAATGGCTACCTATATAGATATGGAGTTTTTTCTTTATAAAAAGGCTTATTTTTGGAATCTCCTCATGCGAAATTAAAGCAATCTAAGGATCGACGACTGAAATTCATCCTCTAACTAAAAATATTATTGCCTAATTACAGTGGCTTATACAAAGGATATAAATAGTAGCATAAACGCATTATATTTCTTTAAAAAAATAGTTTTGAGTAAAATAAATAAGCAAATTAATCAACGGCTAGAATAGGTCCTTCCATTTTGAGGGGCACAGCCCGACTGATAAAGTATGAACCCATTTTACGGCTTACGTTCAGAAATAGTATCGTAGCATTCGTAGCTAGCCGGCGCGGCGGTTGCCTAGCAACCACCCCCGCCACGCTCACACCACTAGAGCTTTTCAGCGCATGTGCAGTACTATAGTGATGGCAAGTGTTCTATCGATACATTTTAAAATACATCGACTGTCGATAAATCGAATAGTTTCCAAAATAAAGGATTTATTAAACAAATGATTTTTAAAAGAGAAACTTAAAATCAATGTCTCATATACTGGTAGTATTTACATATCAAGAATTCAAAATGATAGGAAAATAACTTGGACACAGAATATCTCCAAAACTTCAAAATATCGGTAGCTAAACACTTACAATGACTTGACACAAAACAATTGAAGTAAATGAATAGGTATGTATTTGCTATTGATATTGCTTTAACTGATCAAAAAGTCAACTTGTTATGTATATTATGTATCGTGGTTTAGTACTAAAAACCACAATATCTAAAAATATTTATTTAGAAACTAGCGATCCGCCTCAGCTTCGCAGCTTATTCCAACTTTTATAGGGATCTCTATTTTAAAAAAAATATATAGCCTATGTTACTCAGGAACAATGGAGCAGTCAATCCAGACAAACATGGATTGTGATTATGTTTTTTACTATTAATTTAGAGATTGTCTTTTTGTTTATTTTGGTTTTAAGTAGTCCTAAATCTGCACAAAACACCACGCTATCTTATTTACAGTGTTTTTTTTTATTTGGAAACAATTCTGGGCGTCCAAACCTATCGAGTAAATTCTATCGAATTTCTCCATCACTAAACTTCGCGCATGCGTCGTAGCTATTTCCACCGCGTTATATAAACCAGATTTCACGTGAAAATAAGATAGAAATATATAGAATATATAGATATATATATATAAAATATATAGATAATAGAAATTTACCCTTCAATGAGCTTTATCAGCTTCTATACGACTTACGAGTAGGTCCGTAGTCCGTACTGTAGGCAACACAGAAAACCTGCCATCTGTCACCCGTGAGTGGAGGTGTGACAGTGGTAGCGGCGTCGGACGGACGGAGCGAGAGAAAAAAAGATGGACGATAAAAAAGTAATTAAGCGAGATATAAGTACTAGGTGATTAATTAAGCTAGATATAAACTAAGTGGATGTTACAAGTGTACCTGAATATAAGACTGTGGACATCGGAACTGCGTTTGATTCATATTAGGGTCATCCCAAGACTAATAAACCCGGATTGGAGGTTAAGTTGTTTATATCAGAAGATTGGATGTGATTCATGCCCAAAAATGCGGGTCTATCCTGGAAGATGTTAAAAGTGCCTGTACAAGACGCATAGCAACATATTTATTAGGTACTTATATCGGAAATTATATGAAGAAACCTACCTGAACGAATAACAAAGTGAATATGAAATATATACAAACTGCAATGGTGCTACACTATTACTTTGGGAGTACTTGAGTAGACCTGTATCGAGTTGGAGGGCTTGTCTCCAACGCAACTACTCAAGAGATTGGTTTGAGGAAAGCACCTTGCACTGTCTGGAACAAGCAGAAGTACGTAGGTCGATGGGTCCAATGCATCCATAGGTTGTATTGAAACGGTGAATCTGTGTACTTACCTTCTTACAGTGGATGTTCATTAAAGCATGGGTGAATATTAAGAGTGCCTAATGTTAGATTACTGCATCAAAATACCTAAGTAGGTATTTGATAAGTTACAATATTACCAATTGATACTTTTAGAACAGAGTAAGTGAAGGCTATAATTATTAATAGTAAGTAGATATCAGCATTATGACTTATTTGAGAGTTCAAAGTAAGGGATTATAGTTTTGTTCTGACCGCTTTAATGGATTATTATGTAGGGACATACCTAGCCCAAGATTTGATCTATGAAGTTATAAGTAGTTTAATTTCAAGACTGGATGCAACGCACCGTAGTACTAACACCTTGTATTTTAAAATCGAAATAAGGTAATAAGTGATATGAAATACTTTAAACCAAATAGGCACCTACCTATATTAAAGTAGAATCAAGAAAACAATTAGATTATTATGTAGGTAAGTACTTGATACATGAGCTAGTGTAGAAATATAAAAAATAGAGTTTATTTGCTAGAATGTGGTACAATTTGGTCTTAAATCTGTTTTGATCTAACACATTCAACCAATAACTGAGTGTGCAAATTATTACCTATAGTACATTATCATAGCATAATAAAATGTGAAAATTTAGAATGAATATCTACTTAACTTTATCTATCTAGGAAGTAATGTTAACAGTATAATTTTATTCAAGTCTTAATTTAAATCATTCAACAATCATTTTAAAAAAAGAAATATGTACATGTGCTTTAGTTAAAAATAGAAATAATAATCTTACAATAACAACGGTCATATCTACATCAATGGGTCAATCAATGGTTTTAGTGCAAAATTTGGGTTATATACAGGGGTCTGATATAATCAAGTAGGTATGTACTTGATACTGGTGTCACTTAAATGAAATATTTCCGAGATTATTCAACTGTTACCATTTTTTTTCATGTTTTGACAACTTTCTGATGATGTCCACGACCCTGTGACCCCGACTTGACGATGAGGTCGACGAATGTGAGATGAACAAGTGGTTTTGGCCTGCATCTGTGGTGGAGAAGTGCACATAACCTTCAAGTTGTGATTGGAAGCAGTCATGTACCTGCATGGATCGGATAAGAACACAGTAACTCTTGGTGTGAGGCCTGTTGTAATGATACAAAAGAAAAAAAAGCCATCCCGGCCTGCCTCATTATGATGGAGGCTGTAACCTCAAGGTATTGTTATGTAATACAGTAATAAGAAGGTAAGAAACATCTGAATACTACTATGGTTAATTGAGGCAAATCTAGTTTACCTAGTAACTAAAATAAAGTCTTAAAACTTTGAATTGAATAGTCTCAATATGAGTAGTTATTCTTCTTTAATTAAATAATTACATACTTAACTATACACATAGTAATATTTTAGTACAATTTAAGGATAGAATGCCTGAAATATGTGTCAGGTGCATGTGTTTTCATTACCTACCATTTAATGTAAGATTTTTGGATTTGGGTCTATGGTAGGCATGGTATGGTTGTGAGAATGATAGACAGTGATAGGGAGACTAATAGAGTCGATTGCCAGATGCACCCATTGAATACCTATCTACCGACTGAATAGTCTGTATTATGTACTGACAGACATAGATCAACCCGCAGGCCCTGCATAATCAAATATGATTTGAGTTCTCTACTAAGCTACTACTGGACATAAAGAAAAGATTTTGGAAAATTAGACCTGGGGTGGATCAGCTAATAAATAATTAATTGGTCCACTAGATAAAGTAGGTAACATTGAACCTATTTTGAATCTGTAGGTTTACTTATTCGACCAAATTAGAGTTATTAGATTACTTTGAATACCTAGTAAGTATAGGGTATGAAATATCAGGTTTGAATTAATCTAACTATGTACATACCAGAAACAGAAAGACATACAACACTCATGCTCACGAAAGTAGCCATGTGGATGTTGGAATTTTATTTGATTCTTATACCAATAAAATTTATATTAAGTGCTAGTATGTACTTTTGTTCCGTTTGCTCACCCTTGTGGAAATTATAAATTACATTTGCTGCAACCACCATTTAAGGAGAGGTGAGGTTATGAAAGGAAAATGAATTGAATCATTATTATATTAACCTAAAGTGAATTTAACTGATCAGATCAGATGAAAATAAATAAATGGACTTGAATTAAAATATTTATTTATCAGCATAACAGTGGTTCTTTCAAATGTTCTTAGAGTTTTATAATTAAAAAAGGTAAAATTATGTGAGCTATCACATTCATATAAAGTCACTAGTAGCTGACATCCTCTTATACTAATAGATGACATGCATTCGTGATTTTTAGAATTTGGAAAATAAAAATAATAATAAAATAAAAACACGTTTCCACTTCTCATGCTCGTAAGGTTCTATTTTACGCAGGCTATAAGAGGACTAAAGTGCGTTTCATGCTGTTATACACAAGGTATTTAGAGGTAAACAACAGTCTCTCTGAATGACATATGGATGAGAAAGAATTTATGTAATTTCTATGGTGCCAGTGAACTTTTGCACTTGTATTGAGGTTGCGACCTATACCTACCTACAAACTCATTACAGCACCCTCATTTAATCCCTACTCTTTTCGGTCAATCTATAGATATGTACTTATAGTAATATTATATTGTTACATTTCCTCGCAATCGAAGTGAAAATCAGTGTTTATAACTCGGCTCAAGTGGCTTGTTTGGTGCCCTTGTTGTACAATCTGCTTTCATAAATCAAAGCCTTTAGGTACTTACTACCTCGGAAAAACACACACTGAACAACAGGTTAACTACCAAGTACATCATATTTACTGTTGTTATTATTGGATTGGCTTACCAACTTAATAGATGATACTATCTGCTGTAATAATAGAAATTAGAAAGAAATACTAAGTTACGAAGTTCAATTTTTATGTACGAGTAAAGGAAACTTTAAAAGATGTGTCTCTAATAACAAAAGAGAGTTACGAAGGTGTTATTAAATGAAGCGGCAATGACTGTGGCAATGTTATGTATAACAGGGTCTGGATTGTTGTATTTCTTTATATAGCCTACTAACACATAATTTTATCATATCGTTGTTTCTCGGGTATAAATAATGCACGAATAATTCGATCTCTGACTTAGGTTTAGATCTGAAATAAGAAATGAAATTGTCAGTATACAGAGAAGTGTAAATCTTAACCTTGCAAGCCCCATCGGATAAATAGTGGAGAAACGGACTCCCTACCTTTACTGCCCAAATTTTGACTAGCTATTTGACTTTGGAAAAAGGAGCTTATGAGATGCATATTTTTACTAAATAAATAAATTATTAATATAATTATTATAAACAAAAGACGGATTTGTCTCTTGTGTGTGTGCCCTTAAATTATATTAAAATTTCAAACGAGTTGCACAATTATTATCACCTGCAGACATTACACGTAGGGCGATTGTCTAAAACCTGCATCAATCATTATTGTTCTGATTGGCTGAATTTGTGCGATTCTTGTTGCAACAATGCATTGTGGCCAATAGTGAGCGAGCATTAACCAATCAGAGATGATTGCGATCGTGACATTGTAGCTGTCAAACAACCGCGGTAGAGCCCACGGTGAACTAAAGATGTTTACTACTGTAGATACTCCACAAATAGTTGAGAATATCGATTTGAGTGTTGAAATCAATAGTCTCGATAACTAGTCTTTCAAATCATTAATCAAATTACTGAAAGCCATAAAGCAAATTAAGAAGAAGATTAATCAAATGAGATATTAAGGGAGCAAACACTTAGCGGGTTTGCCATAAACGTTGACACTATAATATTCATTCTATTGACTGTACACAAATAATCGCTTCTGGTGGCTGTCTTGGGGAAGCTAATAAAAAAAATGGTGTTTAATATTGTTATGATATAACGTGTCATTGTTATGAATGTGATTATTATTTTTAGACTCTAAACGAACTGACAACCAGTGAATAAGAGAAAAGGATACCGACTTATGTATGGACTTAGTCCTGGTGCGATAAGCGGTGATCCCTGAGAATATTAGAAACGAATACCGACTTATGTATGGACTTACTCCTGGTGCGATAAGCGGTGATTCCTGAGAATATCTGAAAAGAATACCGACTTATGTATGGACTTATTCCTAGTGTGATAAGCGGTGATTCTTGAGAGTATTTTATGATAACCTAACGAGCAAATAAGAGAGAAGAATACCGACTTATGTATGGACTTATTCCTGGTGTGATAAGCGGTGATTCTTGAGAGTATTTTATGATAACCTAACAAACAAATAAGGGAAACGAATACCGACTTATGTATGGACTTATTCCTGGTGCGATAAGCGGTGATTCCTGAGAATAGTTGAAAAGAATACCGACTTATGTATGGATTTATTCCTGGTGTGATAAGCGGTGATTCTTGAGAGTATTTTATGATAACCTAACGAGCAAATAAGAGAGAAGAATACCGACTTATGTATGGACTTATTCCTGGTGTGATAAGCGGCGATTCTTGAGAGTATTTTATGATAACCTAACAAGCAAATAAGGGAAACGAATACCGACTTATGTATGGACTTATTCCTGGTGCGATAAGCGGTGATTCCTGAGAATAGTTGAAAAGAATACCGACTTATGTATGGATTTATTCCTGGTGTGATAAGCGGTGATTCCTGAGAATATTTTATGATGAACCAACCGGCAAATGAGAGAAAAGAATACCGACTTATGTATGGACTTATTCCTGGTGAGATAAGCGGTGATTCTTGAGAATAGTTTATGATAAGCCAACAAGCAAATAGGGGAAACGAATACCGACTTATGTATGGACTTATTCCTCGTGTGATAAGCGGTGATTCCTGAGAATATTTTATGATGAACCAAGTGGCAAATGGGAGAAAAGAATACCGACTTATGTATGGACTTATTCCTGGTGTGATAAGCGGTAATTACTGAGAATAGTTTATGTAATATAACTTGTCCCAATTGTGTCAAAGCAATCGTGCCAAAGGAGGGCAGCATTGACTATAATATAGACCTAAGAATAAGGAATCAAGAATGACAAATGGAAGGTGGCAATACTGACGTAAACAATGGATCGTATTCCGGTGACAAAAGCTGGTCCTAGTAAGAACCAACAAACGAATTGGAAAACGGCTGACGAAGCGTCTGAAAAATGACGAACAATAATAGTCTGGTAAAACCTGATTCGATAATCCCGATGCGAGTGGACGGTGATCTTCAGTATGAACTTCAGCAACTGATCGGGTCGCGATGGTGACAAGAGGGAGTCTAGTTAATTTGATGGAAAACAAGCAGACTAATTCGGGGTCGGCAAGTGGAAAGGGTGTATCCTTTTTATTAATAATAATAGATTTATCTACAGAATAGAGGTACAGAAGTAGATATCATGGTTGGAAATCACTTTACCTGTTCTAGCAGATACTCACTAATGTTCAAGGGTTACTTAAATTCAAATTAAAGTTCTTATAATTGACGTATTCCGTAATGATATATTAATTATGTCTTGCTGAATTCGGTACGTAGTAGCTAGAAGTTGTATAGACCCTTTAAAGTAGATCTAAAATGACATGCTGATTGTAAATGCTAAATATCGGTTCATGTTAATGTACATCTTCGCAGTCACTCATTGTATTACGTTGATGTTTGGTGGAAACAGCACAGTAAAGAGCAAATTCTTAAATACTATTTCAAGTAACATCTATTCCAATAGACTATATAAGCAGTTCGCGCACGAAGGCTTGCTTACTTCACTCGCTAGGTATTAATGTATGGATCGCTGATATGTTATTAAAGCGTATAAGTACACCAATGTATCACGAAATAATTTCCTACATCTTTGTCATTCATTTGTTACACACTGACACGAGACAAGCAACGGTGACCGATGCGGCAATTCACGGCTCAGCATGACGCTGGGTTGGTGCAGCGTTTGGTGCTGTTTGTCCTCAATCACCGTGTTCAAGTTAACCATATTATCATAAGAGGACGAGGGTCTCTGGCATCGTTCGTCCTTACGCGCTCAAGAATGTACAAGAATGGAAGTTTCCAGAAATCAGATTTTATTGTATGTTACATCAATTAAGTCTATAGTGCCATGAAGGACTCGTTGCTTGCGAGACAATAAAATGGGGCAACAAAACGCCGTCTGTTGCGCTCTCTATCGCACTTACGGGGCTTATGGTAGACACAGTTATGCATGCATCTGCCCCTAGTGCAAGGATGATATGGGGCATCACAGGTAACGAGTTTATAATAATACAATAATACCTTGGCTAACATCATTGTGACTTATTTTGTTATATTAATAATAGTATTTGTTGTGCTACAATCGAGATACAGTCAGAGGCAGTCGTCTCAGTTATTTGAAAATATAGGATTACATTTTACACATTGTAGATCTCATAGTGATCTGTACTGTGTGTATCATTATCAATTAGTGGATTCATGTTTCTTTAAATTTCTGGAATAATATGATTATTGGGGTCTCCTTAGAATACATTGTGGTTTGTTTCGATCTTAGTACTTATTAATAATAACAACTACATTTAACCATATTATTTATCTTGACTTCGTAGACATAGGTTCAATATTCAATAACTCAATTTGATAGGTAATTATCTTTTATTGTTATTCAAGTAGAGTACAAAATATGGTCACATAATATCTGTGCCGACATCTCTGCCTTTCTGGTCTGCAAAATTATTTTACAATCATTATTCATATACTTACCGATATTGCTTAGTATAATACTACATATATGCAATTAAAGATTGGCATATTGTTTTCTTATTATTTGTTTTACGTTACATACTTATATTGTAATATATATATATATTTTTTTTATTTTATTTTTTTTCAACGGTGTCAATCAGTAGGTACCACTTGAGAATAATTAAATGTCAATTCACGATAATCAAATTGGTAATGCATGAAACACTACAAAGACATTATAATCAAGGTCAACTCATATCAAATATTCATCAATTGTATGAGAACATTGGATTATAAGATATTCTTTTAATTTATTTTTAAGTTTAAAGAAATTATGAAGTCTACAGAAGTAGTTAGGTTCATTAGTATATTGTAAAACTTTGTGATTAATTTTGTATAAAGTGTTAGTAATGGTCAATGGGATCCAACAACTCTTACCATATCTCTTAAAATGTATATACTAGTGAAAATATTGTAATTTGTGTTGCATTAGAGCATTATGTAGGATTAGAATTCATGTCATTACAGTGGTAAGAAGGAAAGGGCAAACAAACTTACTTTAATTGAAAACTGATAGTGACATTGTTTAAAATCATAGAGTACTTAGCACTCAGAATTCAAGTTGGTGATAATTCACTATCCTTCTTTTCTTTCCTCGTTGTTGTTTTGTTTAAGGTTGATTATATTTTATTCGCTTTAAATGCAAATTACCAAAGATGTTTTATAATTCTCATAATTAGTATTGCCACATTTGCCATGCAAATATTTATTCACGTATTACTAAATACAAATACAAACTTGAAGAATATGTAGTTCATAATAATATTTAAAAATAAAATTATTGATTTCACTATAATTTCCTTGTATTAAGTATTAACATAAATTGTGTTGATTTCAATATTTGATTATACTATTGTGAATTGGTTGTATACGTATATCACTAACAATAACTAGATCATACAATTTTCTTAATATCAAGCTTAAATCAGAATGACTTATAGTATTTACTATTTACTTATCTCAGTGTGATTTGTTGTGTATTTATAAGAATTAGACTTAAAGATGTTGATTGCAATGTACATAATGATTATTGATACCAGTATTTTGTAGGTCTCATTGGCACTTGTTTTGTGCACTTGTTAAATCTAACAATGTTAGCTTTGATCTGTTAGAGGAATTATTATACTAATCATATTAATTATAATATAGGACTGTTAAGGTATTCTATGTTGCTCCTATTGAGTTATGGGTATGAGGGCATTACCCTCGGTTGGAAGGCCGAGTGGTCAGATATGAGGACATATCTGGAGCAGGATGGACGACTGTAGGCAACACAGAAAACCTGCCATCTGTCACCCGTGAGTGGAGGTGTGACAGTGGTAGCGGCGTCGGACGGACGGAGCGAGAGAAAAAAAGATGGACGATAAAAAAGTAATTAAGCGAGATATAAGTACTAGGTGATTAATTAAGCTAGATATAAACTAAGTGGATGTTACAAGTGTACCTGAATATAAGACTGTGGACATCGGAACTGCGTTTGATTCATATTAGGGTCATCCCAAGACTAATAAACCCGGATTGGAGGTTAAGTTGTTTATAGTACGCTATTGTAGTTGGCTATTGGTGTTATTCACGCTACACCTTTAACCATAAGTAATATATATATATGAAATTCAAAGTCCTGACTGACTGACTGACATAGATATCAACGCACAGCCTAAACCGCTGGTCCTAAAGACATGAAATTTGGAGGGTCTATTCTTTGTGAAGACTAGGTATCCACTAAGAAAGGATTTTTCGAAATTTCACCCCTAAGTGGGTTAAATGGGGGATGGAAGTTTGTATGAAAGTCGGTCATTTTTCAAGTTATTTGCATTAAAATTGGTATTTGGGTTTTCGGTCACAAATGAAGAAATACGTGTTTCAGGATTTTTGGAAAATTTGCCCATAAGGGTGATAAAAAAGGGGATGAAAGATTGTATGGGAAAGTTTTAATTATTGATATTATTAACTTGAAATTTGGAAAATAGGTTTTTTCTTGAGAAATATTTATAGACTATTATGTCGTAGGCATCCGCTAAGAAAGGATTTTTGAAAATGTACCTACCTAGTTCATGCGGACGAAGTCGCAAGCATAAGCTAGTTGAATATTTATGCCGCTTCGTGCTCACTACCTATTTAATCAATTATTTATCATTTAATTCCATACATGGAAAATGAATTAATTTTTACGAAAAATCAGTTCTTCTAACAAACATAAGTACCTATCGTTTTTCTCCAAGTTGTTACATTATCATTAGGACTACAAAAGCCGACATAATAGTTCATAATGCTACAATCAATTTTGTTTGGGTCCAAGGCCCATACAAAATTACTTAGGTAGGTACTCATTAATTACTTACCCTTTTTGGTGCCGGCGAAGTTTTGTAAAAACTAGCGACTGGCCGCAACTTCGCTTGACGAAAATATAACATCCTTCTTATTCCCTATCATGCGGGAATTTCGAAAAATCCGGCCTTATTCCTTATTAAGTACATTTTAAAAGGGAAAATTTCCTTTATAATGTAGACCGGAAACAATGACACCGGGTTTTGTGCATTTCGGCTTTCTAGGTCCAAGGGTTTGAGCTGAGCGCCGATGAGTTAGTCTGTGAGAGGAGATTAGGTAGGTACTTCTTCTTCGCGTGCCTCTCCGACTAGCGCAGGTTGACGTCAGCTCTGTTCTTCGCGAGGCGAACCGGTTCCGTCCACTCCCGGACGTGCGCAGCCAGGACTCTGTTCTGCGACCGACAACTTTCCCATCACGATGACTTCGTACCTTTACCAAATATGCGACTTTCCTCATCTCGATGGTTTGCATAAGTTCGCGTTTTTGATTGGCGCCACCGTCGCGCGTCGCAGAACTTCCACATTCGTGACTCTGTGAGTCCAGCTAATGGCCAGCATACGTTTGGCCTACATTTCGAAAGCTTCTATACGTTTCCTGAGGTCTTCTTTAATGGTCCACGCCTCACATCAATGTATTAGTAGATTTATTATTTACTTAAGTAATACTTATTATTTGAATAGAGGAAAGGGAAAAGAGAAATACCTACTCCGTTGGTGCGTTGCTCCTCGAAATCTTTGAGCGAATTTTCGTTTCTTGTGGCCACAATGAAGCTCTGTTTAGACGCTGTTTAGACATGATATATCACAAAGTCGAAGATATAGGTACCTACTAACTGTACCTTATGAAATAAGGATGAGGCTAGAGAGGTTGCTGCCTAAAAAGGAAGATCAAGAAAAAGATTGCTCAGAGAAACATCTACAGACAATTAATTATTGAAAAACTCACACCATGAAAAAAGAAATGAAGTATAATAAGTATGAGAATGGAGGAAAATCGTAGAGGTTAATACCTAGGTACTTAGTTAAGGGTTGTGTTGCTGTTGTGTTGTGATGCCGAACAAAGTCATGCGAATCTACTTACGACTTTCCTATGTAGGTATGAAAATTGTATAAAGATCATCAAATATTCATTCTGAATACGAAAATGTATATCTCTGCTTAATTAAATTCAATCGGTTTATCCACAATTATTAAACTTGTTTTTGCTACAAGAAATAAAATCATCCCAATGTTTTGCATCGATCGGTTTACTATGTCTTCGGTAAACAAAACGCATTTCACGGCGCGCGCGCAGCAGCCGCATGGCATTACACAATCAGTCAATAAGCTATTTTTTCATTACCGCCGCTTTGTCACCACCAACCTCGGACGAGTGATCTGGTACATGGCTACGAGAAAGGTTCGGGGCTCGGGCGCAGCGGCGGGCCTTCTTTGTTTCTAACCTACATATAAATATTGGGCAACGGGCTCGATGAAGTATTGCAGCACCGCCAGCCGAGCTCGACACATCTCAGCATGAGGATCGCGACAATCGTTCTGTGCGCCGCCGCCTGCGCCGCGGCCGTGCAGGTGGGCTACCCCGCCGCCACCAGCTACGTCTACCGCAGCGACAACGCCGGCCCGCCCAGCCTCATCCAGCTCACGCCCGCCTTCGCCGCGCCATTGCCGCTGCCCTACGTCAACGCCAAGCCCATCGCCATCGAGGACGCCGAGGAGGACGACGAGAACGGCTACGACGACGACGACAGCGACGACGACGGCGGCAGCGAGGGGCTCGTCGCGGGCGGACACGAGAGCGGCGGGGGCAGCAGCTACGGCGAGAACCATCACAACGCTCACGGCGAGAAGGAGAGCAAGGGTTATGCTACGAAGGGCCACCGCGCCAAGGGAGTCGCCGGCCACTACGGCAAGGCCCAGGACGAAGGCTTCTACCACGAGAGCGAGGGAGAAAAGGGCGCCCACCACGACGAGGCCGACGCGCACGGCGCGCATCACCAGGCCGGGAAGAGCTACAAGGGCGGCGACCGCGGCCACAAGAAGCACTTCAGCAAGGGCGAGGACGTGATCGGCTACCACAAGGTGTTCCACAAGGACGAGTTCAAGAAGGACCACGACTTCTACGACGAGGCGGCCAAGGACGGCCACTTCAACAAGCACGGCTACCACAAGGCTCACCACGGCGCCGAGAAGGGCGCTCACGCGAAAGGTGGGCACAACGCCGCGGGCTACGAGAAGGACGGGTACGGGAAGGCCGGGCACCGCACCGAGGCGCGCGCGGACGAGGCGGACGAGGAGCGCGCCGCCGAGCAGGGCGCCGACAGCCACTACAGCCGCCGCGAGGACTACGGCGAGAAGGGCGCCCGCGACCACGGCAAGGAGTTCGCGTACGCCGAGGGCGACGACGACTACGAGTGAACCTAACTCCTACTTTGTCTGTTGTACATTTTAACTTATTTTCCTAATTGCTACTCTTGGTTATTTTGTTATGTTTGATATAGGTACTGAATGAGGCTGTAAATATTTTTATATTTTATAGTTGTAATTAAAAATGCATAGCATGTACTTACTCTATTCATTTTGTGGACCTTTCTACGTCGTCCTCCGTCTGGCTGGACGCTGGACATAGAGCTCATGCGAGGATCTCTCATCTCTACATACAGAACTGTGTGAACAGGTAGGTGCGGTGTCCTGTGCCTCGTGCCGTGACCCTCCGTGGGATATTAAATACTTATGTGATAATGTGGGCATCACAGGTCTCAACCATAAATAACACATTTAAGAACTTTTAATGACCGATTAAAAGTAAGAACCTATGTAGATAAAATACTATATGCCTACCTAATTACAAGTAGAGCTATATTTACTATATCTAACTTAGGTAGGTAAATATTGACATGCACGTATAAAGGTACCTAGGTACTATATATAATTATATTGTTGAAATGTGGACAAATTCTGGCAGACGTAAAATGCTTGCTCAATATTTGAAATAGGTAGATGTTATATTGGTAAGTAGTGTACGTTAGTATATAACCTATACCTATATATTACCGTAAAGGGGATTCCAACATCCATGGCATCTAACACTACTTGAGATACTTAGTTACTACTTACTACTAGTGTAGTGTAGGGAATGTACCTAACTACCTAGTGTAGTAGCTGTGGTAGTGGTGTGTGTAGTGTGTGTAGTGTGTGTAGTGTGTGTAGTGTGTGTAGTGAGTGTAGTGAGTGTAGTGTGTGTAGTGTGGGACTGTACCTACTACCTACTCAGTGTTCATTACTTCATTCGATTTAATTAAGCGTAGTTAACTTTAAAAGTCATCACTGAAGTTTTATCTTACCTCTTAGTTCTGTGACTGTTAATAAATAAAATGAATCAGCCACTTCAAGTCCATTTTTTAGTTTTTGCAAAGTTTTTATCACTTTATTTGGCGGCATAAGTAGTGTCACCTTGTGACGTTTATTTTACGTTACGGTAAATATATCGTTTAGAAGTGACCCTGAACATTTTGGGAATCGATTTAATTTTAATCGATTAAATAAGCGCTGTAAATTAAATTAAGAATATCTAATTCAGTACAAATAAATATATATTTTTAAATGATTAAGTACACCAATATTGAACTTTTCACATTATAAATCGATACTAATAATACATGTTATATGAGAATGTTTATCTGTCTGTCCGTTATTTTTTCACGGCCCATTCGTTTTGATGAAAATTCAGCTGAAAATTAGATACCTACCTAGCTTGCATCCTGGAGACGGGTAGAGGGTGCACGGCTAATTTCTATACCGGAAAAAATAACTCCCCCTGAGATTCTAAAGAACAGAAATCCACGCGGAAGAAGTGGTGGGCTTCATCTAGCATACTTGGGAAGACGTGGCTAAACCGCAGAACCAATCTTGAACCAAACGAAATCAAATCAAAGTGGACGATAATTTAATTAATTTATTGAATTTTGCATAAGACGCTTATCTTTACATACTT
This sequence comes from Maniola hyperantus, assembly GCF_902806685.2. Taxonomy (NCBI): domain Eukaryota; kingdom Metazoa; phylum Arthropoda; class Insecta; order Lepidoptera; family Nymphalidae; genus Maniola; species Maniola hyperantus. The sequence goes on along the minus strand of NC_048556.1, from coordinate 11,820,218 downwards.
ATTTTTTGCTAACTTCGTAACTTTTTGTGTTAGAGCACAGTCTAAATTTACTTTTACTAATTTTAACTTAACTAAGTAGCTAGGTAGACTATTTTATATTTTTATCTTTAATCAATAATTGATAAGTACTTCATCTTCTTTGATTTTCAGCACGCTGCTCGAAATGAAAGTCACCGAAACTGTTATTAAGTACCCACATTGGAATTTAACACCTGCATTAAATAAATGCAAGTAGTGTACCTTGAAAGTACCTAAGTAGTAATGAATTTGACACATTCTAAATATTATGATTTATCCAAAAGACAAGAATGTATTTTATTCAAATAAACTTTTACAAATGCTTGTAAGTAGTAGAATTAAGTAATTAAAGGATGAACTTATAGAATTGTAAGTGCCTTTTCAAGTAAATTTGTGCATCCACAATTGTTCCACTCTAAGCTACTACATTATACTTATTGTCCGTATCCTAATTCTAATTCTAGAGCCCCATAATTAATTATTTTTAATATAATGTTTTCCCTTTCTTATACGTTTTGTCATGTAAGCTAAGAGAAAGATTCTTAGGGAATATATACATACAAGTAGGTACATGGCACATGCAGTGGCGTGCACAGTGTTTGAAGCCAGGGTAGGCATTAGTTAGGTAGGAACCTATTTACTGGCAGGTCCTAATGAAAAATATGCATTGAGCTATTACAACTGGGGTAAGCAGTGCATTTATGCCTCTATGACCTGCACGCCACTGGGCACATGGTTAATGACTATGGTACACAAAAAAGATTTAGCTATGGGGATCAATGATCCAGCAGGTGAAGAATATAGTTAATTAGGTACTAATAGTTAAATGTGTTTGGTCCTGTTTCAGTTTATTAGACTGATATGTCCGCAGTCCGACGGCGATCGTCGTCGGAAAGTCGATTAGCTAGTGCCTAGTGGAATCAATTAAAGTTCAGCTAAGCGGAACCACCGAACGAGGAATCTTTGACAAAAAACTTATCCTTGTCCGCGAATTTTCCACTAAGGCTATATAAAGTTAGCAGATCGCATGTATGTCAGTGTCGTAACCCACTTCGATTGCGCAAGATTGGGCCGTAAATTAAAACATGCAGAAGAAATTGTTTTTTGTGCTGTCACTGACATCGATTTTATGCTGGGCCGCCTCCTCGCCGGTCGACTTAGGTTCACTGGAGTTTGACAGTCTCGACACCGATATATCCGACTTGAAGTACGAAGGACAAACTGGAGACTTGGATGACTTCTTTAAATCTTCAGGAAAAGAAAATGCAGACGAGAAAAAGTCCAAAAGTAAATTCAACGTATCCGAATTCAAGAAGAAAAGCTCGGACGCTAAAGGTGTAAAGGCAAAGTTCGATATCGAAAAATTGAAAAAAATTCTCAAGCAGGCTGGATTACACGATATCGGATCCTACGACGACGGTGCTATTTATGCCGTAGCAAAAGGTTTAACTAAATCCGGGGTGGGTATAACTGGAAACGAAGAAAGAAAATATAAAAAAGGCACAAAATCCAAAGGATTTCATAAAATTTCGCACAAGGACGAGTATAACAAAGAAAAAGAATTTTATGAGGAAGATGAAACAAATGGAGAGATAAAGAAAGTAGGTGCCAAAGGTATAGGATTTAATATCGGTGCCGGTGCGGGAATAAAGAAAGGCTACTTTCATCATGATCGCGAAAAGGGATTACTCGGTAAAGAAGGATTTTCAAATAAAGGGAAATTGAATAAGGAATATGAAGGATTCAGTGATTCTCAAGGATTTGATGCTTACTTTAATAGTGAATAGCGCGAATGTTTTTGCTTTTAAATTAAGTACCTACTTAGTTATTGAATTTTAGTGACCGCTAAGTGTAAATTCAGATTTTATTTATCTGTGAGCGACTCATTGATGATCGACTCAAGGCTTCTAGATATTTATTTAAGGTTTGTTGTTTTCTATGTAAAGAGATTTTTTTGCTAGGTTTTATTAAAATATACCAAAAACTTTAGCGTTTAAACTATCGTACGTGATTTCCATTATCTTGAACTGAGCCTGTGAAAAAGGACCCCGGATGGGTTCGAAACTAGTCGGGCTAACGTCGACTAAATACGTGAGTAATGCCGGTTTCTCCTACATGTATACCAAAAATATAAAAACAATAAAATTTAAAAACGTCGTCATTGTAATTACGAGTAGGTACCTAGCTACTAAGCTCCATGACTAAGAAGTTAGTTACCTCCCAAGCTAAATCAGTAAATCACTCAAATCAAAACAGAAAAGCGTACATTAATAATTTAAGTAGATTGTTACGCTACAAATTTAATATCCGTAGAACTTGTGTATTTAAAAAGGTTTCTATACAAAATTGTTAGTAGTATGTAAGTAATTTATAATTTGAACAGTGCGCATTTATATCTCCTTTTATTACCATGGGGTGGTCACAGCAGAAGTTTGTTAAATTATGCGGTAAGTTTGGCGCGTAGGCAGTAGGCAGTAGGCAGTAGGCAGTAGGCACCTACTTGTCATTGTTTTAATGTTCACGGTGCCGACTGCCGACTGACGCCGGCAGGTACATTTTTGAAATTCTTGAATATTTTTCTAAGAAATAAAATATCTACCTCCAGGTTCATCATAATACCTTAACTGACTAAACATAAAATTATACTTACCACGAAAATTTCTATTAAATTAATAAAATGATATTAAAAATATCAATCTTGTTTCAGCTCTAACAGTTGTTGTAGTTAGTTGTGCACACTGCTTACATTTAGTTCCCGCATCGTTTCCCTGTTGCGATAACTTACGCCCATCTCCAGGCTCCAGCAGTGTGATTCTATCGAATACACCTGTACTATACAATCCACTTCACCTGGATTCAGAAACAGACCCCTTCCGAACTGGACAAAAAACCTTTGGACTTATAATGCCTCCTTCGTTTGTACCCGACGATGATACGAGCGCTGGATACCGGACCAAGGAGTTCAGCTGTTCTCTGATACCATGTCTCGAAGAAGAAACGACGTCGGCTGTGTGCGCCTGCAATTTCAATACGGGCAATGTTGTTACTTTTAAAAATAGTTGTGACGTTAAAAAACATAACTGCAGGTTTGATACATGTAAGTACTCGTAAGTCATATAAGTCCCGCAGATTGCTATTGCGCTGGAACCATGTCTCATTAACGTCATTTTTAACGACATTTCGCTTATATTTAAGTAAAAATATACTATCAGCTCGAAACTTTAGTCTAGTGCTAATGTCACTAAAATGGCGGCCACGCGCATTAGCAATTTGCCAGACTTATTACAAAAGGCTGTTAGGAAAGCTTTTCATTAATGAAATGTGCTAATTCTGTATTAATTAAACATCTTTGAACTAAATGGATAGGTCTGTCAGAAGGACCGTTGGCTAACAGACCTTCTCAATATGTCATTTTATTTCTTTTCAGCGTTCAAAGTTATTCTAAACGAGATTTGTCCCTGGGAATATGAATCACGACGAAGTAACAAACAGTTTGAAATCGAGTACACTGATCCTAAGTACTATAATAAATAAGTATTTAATAAAACGTGAACAAAGAAAGACAGGTATTTTCAAAACTTAATGAGTCTTCTTAACTCTTAGGTATCCTAAAACCTTTTATGAATAATCTACCTCCTGTACAGTATCCTATAACCTATGTACCAAAATTTAAAATTATACAAAATAACAGTAAGTAACTAGGTAGTTACTGTTAGACGGATAAAAACTAGTTGATTGCTCTGCGGAGTAGCGAATCTATGGAAAACGTCACTCGGAAATCGCGCGTAAAAAGAGTAGTTTGGTCTTTTGCTGATAAAACTAAGAATTACTATGTGAACAGTGAATAAAAGCCTTCTAAAGTATATCAAAGTGGTTTTCATTCTAATATTACTTAGGTACCTAATTTTAATCATAATTACAAACTATTTTTTATTACCTACATTTTGTATTAAAAATTACCTCACCTCTAATAGTATATTATGCGCGTATGCACAGTTTAATATGCGCGTATGCAACAGGCACAGGGAACAGGGCATTCAGGGCCTGAATCACAGATCACTATACATGTAGGTACCTACATGAGCCGTTGTGTACGCCATTTCAGTTCAGGCGCAATCGATTTGAAAGCAATCACGAAATCACAGAGTATTTTTTTGACTTTTTACATAGGGTATACGGGAAAGTTTACCAGCTTGTTAGTTAGTTGTTTAACAAAAAATAAGATTTAAACGTTATTTTGCTAGTATATAATCTTTATTTCACAGACATCAAGGCCCACAATATTATGTTAGTAACCATCTTAATCTATGTTAGTAACTATATTATAATATAATGTATGTTAGTAAGAAACTTATTCTGTGTTAGTTAATATAATTAATATACTTATTAACTAATGCAGACATCCAGTGCGCCTTGAGAGCGCTGTCCTGTCTGTCTGCTATCACCTTCAGGATAATGTTAGGACTTCTCTCCAACCTACTTTTAATTGAGGCGATCCTTTTCCGTATGATTGCGAAGAAGCCGTCTACACAGTTATCCGCAAACATACCGGACGCGCTACAGTACCGAGGCAGTCCCAACATTATTCTGAAGATGTTATTATAGACTCGGAGGGCGTTTATAGATTTTTGGGTATAGTCAACCCACAGACTGCACACAGTATAGCGTTTTTTATATTGTCATGTCAATGTACCAAGATTTCAAATAGAATCGATTCTAAAATCGTAAAAAGTAAGAGCAAATCACTATACTAAAAAATAAACTCTTGACTATGTTTAACGTCACTTTTGCTGCTGTCAGCTGTCACTCGATTCAAATTTCAAATGTCAATCGGTGATGTCAATAGCAATAATCCAATATCGAATTCTATAGTCTCTGAAACGTTGAAGTTGAAGTGTTTGTGTAAATGATTGTGAAACAAAGAATATTACAATACGAAATAAATGAGGTTCGGTAGAGGCAAATTGTCGAACATCACTCATGAGTACGGAAGAGACTCTGTTGAATCTCGACTTCGACAAAGTCCCCACTGCCCCTACGCCTCCCGATGACGGCGTGGTGTCTCTGTCGAGTAGCGCCGAGGACATCTGCCTAGTGCCAGAGGTCGGCTTCGAAGGCAACGTGGATTCCCCGGGCGTCAACCGCGAGTCGCAGCCGCTGCTGGGCGGCCGCGGCGAGCTGGACCTCTCCTGCAACCACTTCCCAGGTACCCGCCGCCCGCACGCGCAGGCGGCACTTATGCGTCTTCCTCCGACGACGTAGGGCTTCCTGCCACTAATTACCAGCTTCGCAGTATTACTCTTAATCTGCTGCCATTGCACCTCGATGCACGAATTTTAACGAGATTCGATCCCCTTGACACTAAAACGTAGTTTTCCTTGATAAATGTTGTTTGTTTCTTGAAATCAACTTAGTTAGCAATTTGGCCAACTTCAGATTTTTTTCTTAAAGATGTAAGTGTGTGTTGATATTGTTTTCACTGGCCTGAACATAGGCACAGATTAGATTTTCATGTCAATTTTCAGTGGAGCTTAACAGCTGTTGTGTTCAGCAGTGTACACTGTTCAGTGATTGTGGTGATGGACTTGCTGTTTGTGTGTAGTGAGTACACAGTTGTTTAGTTCATTGCTCCTCCATTGTTTGCCAAATTAAGAGTATTTTAATAATATGCCACAAAATAAATACAAGCATACCATATGGTGTTGTGTGCAAAGTGACAATATCAAGTACTTGGAAATGAATGTAAAATAACATGTAATGTAAAACATTTAATTGTAATGATGATAATAGTATGTAGATCTACATTTAGTTTTATTTTTTATTTTATTTTATTTTATTTTATTGGTTTGCCAACAGATAGTACACATATTATACATAGTTCAGAGTACCTACTTGATATTGTAACTAGTATTTGTGTGAGGGCTTGTGTATTGGGAGTGATGCTAGCCTGCTGGTGAACACTTCAACCTCCTTCAGGAGGTCTGGGGACCTGAGCTTCTATCCCAAGCACACCTTCTAAAATATGTGCATTTTAAGCAATTAAATATCTATGGGAAACTTCCTGCAGAAACCTGCATGTCTGATTGTTCTCCATAATCTTCAGCTTCTTAAAAGTTTGTGAGGTCTGCCAATCTGCACGTGCCAGCATGGTGAACTATGACCTAAACACTTCTCATTCGGAGAAGAGACCTGATGGACATCACTTAACTTACATGTATGCAAATCTCAAGTTTTGTAGATCCCAGCTTTTTATTTAATTTAATTTATGAATTTAGATTTTAAAAATCCTGTGGGAACTTTATAGTTTTCTGGGATAAAACATATGTATTATATCCACCCCCGGGATGCAAGCTATCTTTGTACCAAGTTGTATCAAAAATGGTTAAATAGAGACACTGTGAAAACCTGGCACACATGCTTTTGCATTTATGATACTACTAGTGTGGAACTATGGACTGCAGTGACCTGTTGTATAGCCAATGAAGCAGGGGACTGCAATATTAAACTCTACCTATTCCACCCACTGTTATTGTACTGATATAAAACATACTATGACTGCTTATCTTGGTAGTTGCTGCTACTCAAATTATGTTAATGAATAGTTTCATGGTCTTTCCTTGATTATATTTTAATATAACAAGTTATATTAATTACTGTTTTGAAATTCCAACACAAAAATGATTTTACTAAACTGTACAAGTGTTTTTCTCATGTCTAACTAATTAAAGTTCTTCCTGGTTCCTCCTTCACCTTTCTACCATCCTACTGCAAGGCATCATCAAGGTATGTTCAAATCAAGAGTGACTAACCACCTTCTAGACAAGCCCGCTTCATCTTACACTGCATCATCATCACATCTGCTGGCAAGTAGTCAGCAGATCGGATTGCAGCCAAGCACTAGTTTATATAAATTAAATTTTAAAAAACAACTTATTAGGTACATATCAACATTATTCACATAAATATTATATTTACTTGACCTCACATGTAAAGATAATGTAAAAACCACAAAGCCTTGTATATGAGTAAATTAAATAGTGTAAAGAGTGTATCTCTTAGCTAATACTTAAGATGATGTTCTATTGTTTCTGGACTCCCCTCAAAATTGCAAAGCACTGTGGTGCCCAATTAAGTCGCATCTAAGAGTCCCCGCAGACCACAAACTTTATCGGCCGATAGTTTGGTCGGTTTCTTAATCAGTATGAAGATATGTAATGTTAGAATTTGCGCACTTACATACATCTTCATACTGATTAAGAAACCGACGAAACTACCAGCTGATAAAAAGTTTGTGGTCTGCGGGGACTCTTAATGTTAAGTGGCATAAAGGTTGTACTTAGTTTAAAAAAAAACAACAGAAAACGTGGTTGTTTAAGTTGTATAAAAAAAACCTGCCAAGTGGGAGTTGTAGTTGCATGTAAAGGGTTCCATACCATTCTACAAGAAATAACATTTTTTGTGATGTACTTAAGTACAAATTCACAGTTTTCGGATTTTTCCCTTTATTAAAATAAATTATTCTTATTCTTATTCTTATTATTTGTGCTATAAGATTTTTTTTATCGTCAGAAATCTTCCGATTTGTGTCAGAGTTGTTGTTTTAGCTATAAGATATTGTACCTGCCAAGTTTCATGATTGTCAGTCAACAGGAAGTACCCTGTAGGCTTTGACTCCCTAGATGGACCTTGACAGATGGGCAAAGTGATCCTATAATGATTCCATTTTTCCTTTTGAGGTACGGAACCCCAAAAACAACGGTGGTCTGACTTTACTTGTGTAATTAGGAACCACTGCGCAATATGTCAAGTCGTAAGTTTGCAACAACACCTCAGTAATTAATGAATAACTCAATAAGCATTTATTTGGTGTGCAGAGATAAGAGGGCACTACTGTGTTGCTGTAGAGCTGCCGAGATAAGCTGTGGCACAGTCTTTAGATTATCAGTCACCAACCTATGACATTTAACTTTAATTTGATTCAAATATCTTACGAGTACATACATAACTTGTATTGTTATGGCCTTGCGGTGAGTCCAATACCCTGAATGGCCAGTATGATTTGGACTCTCTTCAGTGGAAAATATCTTCTATAGTACCTTCTTGCATTTCACGAAGGCCACTGACTCATGCTTGTGTTTAAGTCGTATGGGTATACGTAAGGTACACTAAATGTGTGCGTTTGCGAGTGTTTGCTCGCGGCTGATTGGTCCGACATGCACGCACACTTACGCAATGACCATGTAAACGACGTTACCACAAGTAAAGTTCATTAGCCTTCGTGAATTGCAAGAACTGTCCTACTTTTGTATAGAGCAGCAATGTACAACAGATTCCTCACGTAAAGCTGGAGAATGAAATGATTGTGGAAGTTAGCCACATACTAATTTGGGACATCGTTATTGTAGCCTTCGATGTACTCTGTGATTGTAGCTCTTTGTGTTGCCGCGGCCCAAGTGTCACCAAGTGTCACCAAGTGTCACCAAGTGTCACCAAGTGTCACCAAGTGTCACCAAGTGTCACCAAGTGTCACCAAGTGTCACCAAGTGTCACCAAGTGTCACCAAGTGTCACCAAGTGTCACCAAGTGTCACCAAGTGTCACCAAGCCCAGGCTAGTCCTGCGATCATTGCGTCGTCGTCATCATCATGCTTAACCCATTGCGTAAACTACTGTGCGTGGCTCTCCTCTTAGGATGACAAGAGCTTAGGACGCAGCCTGCCATGCTGGTCGAGTGTGGATTGCACGGCCGACTGGTACCTAGATTGGCAGACTTTACATTCATGAGATCTCTCAGACATGTAGGTTTCCTCGCGATATTTTCTTATACACATACTTAGTTTGTTAAAACGCACATACTCGTCATTTCGATAAGTAAGTGGGGCACGTCCGGGATCGAACCTCCAACCTCCAAACACAAAGCCAGAATCGGCTGCTCACTGCTGAGTGCTGAGTGCTGAGTGCTGAGTGCTGAGTGCTGAGTGCTGAGTGCTGAGTGCTGAGTGCTGAGTGCTGAGTGCTGAGTGCTGAGTGCTGAGTGCTGGGTCAGCGCAAAACAGCCGCTTATATTTAAAATCTATGAAATCATCGTTGAAAGGAAAATTCATGAAAGGCGAAAACAATAACAATAAACTGTGTGATTACGTTGGATTAATCCGATATGTGGATGATTCACGTGCGGCCGTGTGGGGCGCGACAGCTCGAGATGGCAATCGGGGAGGGATAACCCGGTGCGCCCCCCCCGCCTCATACTCCAATTGCCATCTCAACCTGTCGCGCACTTGTAGGTTCTGGTCCAAAAACAAAAACGAATATAACAACTGATTATGTACAGTACGCGGCAGAAAATAATGCACATTAGAATGACATTGCGGCTTCGTAGAGCGTTGTCTCTGTCACTCATACACTTATGACGTTTTGCCGGTCTCAACGACAGAGAGAGTGCTCTACAAATCAGCTATCTCCTTCTAAATGTATATTAGGCGATGTACATTATGTACTGTAGATGTGTAACTAATACCAATAAATGATGGTGATCGCTTCGGTTCGTGTGTGTTGCAGATGACCCCGCCTTCAGCGAGCTGGTGTGGCAGGCGGAGGTGGCCATCGACAACGGCATCTTCCCCGAGAGGATCTACCAGGGCTCTAGCGGCTCCTACTTCGTCAAGAACCCAGCGGGAGTGAGTCTACCCAAAACCGTTTTACATATTTGCATGAAAATTCTTTTCACTCCAAATTCACGGCCCAACAGTTTAACTGATTTTGATGAAATTTGGTACAGAGTTAGCTTACATCCAGGACGTAGGCTTATTGAGATGAGAGTTCCCACGGGACTTTTTAAAACCTCAATCCACGTGGATGAAGTCGTGGGCATTATTAGTACGACTAGCTTGTGCTCGCGACTTCGTCCGCGTGGACTACACAAATTTCAAACCTCTATTTCACCTCCTTAGGGATTGAATTTTCAAAAAGCTTTCTTGGCGGATGCCTACGTCATAATAGCTATCTGCATGCCAAATTTCAGTCCCATCCGTCCAGTAGTTTGAGCTGTGCGTTGATAGCTCAGTCAGTCGTCAATCCTTTGCCGCCAGCCATTCAATTGGCGATATCACGAATCATTTGCTGAATCCCGATGATGGAGCCGAACCACAATAAACAATTCGATCTCGTGAGTCGTGCTTCCACTTTTATTTGCATATTATTTATTATTCCATCGAGCGAATTTCGATCTCATTTCATCAAGGTTAATGCTGAAAGGAGCCTCAAGTTGCGAATTATTTGCCTACTTAAATGTAAGTTATTCCTAACAATATGTCCATTTGTGTGCTCTAAGAATTCAAAGTCAAAGTCAAAGTCAACAACAACATCTGTCTACTGCCTACTCCTTCTTATTCCCTTGTTGTGCTACTTTATATTGTGAACTAGACGATGCTCGCTACTTCGTTCGCGTGGATTTTGATTGAACTTTTTGATTTTTCGGAATAAAAGTAGCCTATTGCCCTCTCCCGGGTGCAAACTACCTCTGTACAGCTCTGCCAATTACGTGATACTTTGTCCACGTCAATTTACATTTCCTTTTAAATCTCGTGGAAACTCTTTGATTTTCCGGGATCAAATGTAGCTTTTGTCCTTCCTGATATTCCCGCACCAAAAGTATTCTATAAGGTACATCTTGGCTTGTATCCCGGGGCAGGACATACCTGCCCCGGGATACACAGGCCAAGATGTACCTTTCGTCAAAAAGCTAGGATAAATAGACCGACACACTTTCACGTGGAAAATAATATAATCTGTATGGATTAAAACAAAATAACCGAAAAATATATATATCTATCTATCTATTTATCAAATTGTAACTGTTTGTCTCTACAAAATAAAATAAATTAAATTAAAATCGGTCAAGTGTAAGTTGAGTAGTAAGTAGTTGGCAACCGTTTAGTGGCGACTGCTGACTGCTGACCGCTGACCGCTGACCGCTGCGTCCGTCGCGCGATAAGGACGCGTGCAGTGTGCACCTCGCGAGCCGGTACAAGATAACGTTTACACACTTCGCTAGCGCCCAGCAGCGACTTCGCCCGTCTGCCATCTCTGTACGCCGATTCCGCAAAACCTGCATCGATCATTATTACAATCCCACTTGTTGTGATTGGCTGAATTTATGGTATTATTGTTGCAACAACGCATTGTACCCAATAGTGAGCGAGCGTCAACCAAGCAGAGGTGATTTTGAGTGGTTTGAAAGGTATTTGGGCTTTCAGGGCGTGTTCTAGGAAAAGTTCCAGTTTTCGAAATTCCACACTAGTTTACTATACCTCAATCCTAGCTATATTAAACTCCTAAATATAAGGATATAGTTGTATTTGCTTCGGAGCTAACAGGAGCTGCTGTCTTCTACAAGTGTAGAGGAATAGAGAGCAGCTCCAGGTGACGGAGCACACATTATACTTCCTTCGCGGGGTTGAGGAGGCCTGGAGCGTGGTGTCCTCAGTTGGTGTAAAGGAAACATTCTAACCTTGTATTCTTGTATACCGCCAAGCACAATCAAGGTTGTTCAAGGAGCGGACCAACAAATTTCTGAAAGGCATTGGCGGTTCCTCTGGTGCTGCAAATGTTCATGGGCGGCGGTAATCACTTAACATCAGGTGACGCTCCTGCTCGTTTGCTCGCTATCTTTATTTAAAAAATCATCATCAACAGTTTCCAGTCAGTTTGACTAGTATTTTGAAGTCGGACAAAATGACACTAAATTATATATAGGTACATCCAAAATGTATTGAAATGAAATGAAATGAATCGAAATAATTGATTTGTATTATTTTTGTAGTGACATCATCATTCAGGACGATGCGGCGAGATTGATTTCTAAACTCAAAAATGCCCTAACCCACTTCAGCTCAATTCATAGAGCTACTAGAAACTGTAAAACCTATTTAGATTAATTTGTAGTTGGTCTCCGCAACCCGCAACTTGTTCCACATGAATTTAGGCATTTCAAAATTCCCGTGGAAACTTTTCTATTTCAGGATATTTTCATGCAATCCAACCTGCTGGCAAGTGATTTGAACTGAGATGGAGCGCGGAGGCAGCCGTTTTGTGCATTTCGTCAATATCGGTTCTGCGATTGAGCCGTGAAAATACAACAGACAGACGCTTTCGCATTCATAGAAAAAACGCCTTTGTTCGTTCGCCACACGACGTTGTTTCATTACCAGTATTAAGTATTTGACGTCTTTTAAAATATGAAAAAATAGGGTAAGCAACCACGTTACACGTATCGTGTCCACCCGCATCTGCATCGTCTACGAGTTATATAAGAATAGTTGGTGCTGTATGGAGGAAACTTGAGCCTCGGCGGTACTGCGGGACACTCGATATGCTAGGTGTAATATTTGGCTCGTATTGATATCGGGCTCCGACCATATTCCGCTATCGATAAAATGTGATTGTGTGTATTTTGCGATATGATAGCTTTGTTCGTTGGCTGTTATTTAGGTGCGGCAGGTAATTGCTTTTTTTTTAATTTTAAGAACGTTTTTGTGTTTAGAGAGGTTTTGGCTTTTTATAGGAATGTGAAATGGGGAACCTTTCAGATCTAATTGAGTTTTGCTCGGCTTCGCTAATAGACTTTCCAAATGTACATCCAAAGTTCCAAATATTTTGTTTAATGAAGTCAGTTAACAATAAATATCAGCTTGGAAAATACCCGTTAGAAGTCAAACAAACATCCTTTCTCTGTGGACAAATCAGTTTAGTGCACCCGCTGATGTCACCGAGCGGCGAGCCATGCCATGCCATATACACGATGTACATTGGCAGTCGGACTAAGTTCGTCTTCAATTCGTTTGTATATAGTTCCGGGGGCTCAGGGTCCCGGCTCTATGCTCTTGTGTATCAACTATCAAGGCATACAGCATTGTGCTGCGCTGGAACCTTTTATCGAACTATTTCGTCTTCAATTCGTTTGTATATAGTTCCGTGGGCTCAGGGTCCCGGCTCTATGCTCTTGTGTATCAACTATCAAGGCATACAGCATTGTGCTGCGCTGGAACCTTTTATCGAACTATTTCGGGTGTGTGTTGCTGCCTTTAAGAATCCCTTGGGAACTCTTTGATTTTCCGGGATATAAAGTAGCCTATGTCCTTCCCCGGGATGTTAGCTAACTCTGTATTAATTAATTTTATTAAAATCGGTTAAACTGAGCCCTGAAAAGCTAGCAGACTGACAGACACACTTTCGCATTTATAATATTAGTATGGAAGTATGGATATGGATCCATGGTACGGGATCTGTTAGTCGATCAGTTTACTCTTAAATAGTTCCAATATAGATTTGTCAACTATACCCTAAAATGTAAATAATCCACGTCAACTTCGGTGCAGAAAATCATCGGCGTATTCAAGCCGAAGGACGAGGAGCCGTACGGGCGCCTCAACCCCAAGTGGACCAAGTGGATGCACAAGCTGTGCTGCCCGTGCTGCTTCGGCCGCTCGTGCCTCATCCCCAACCAGGGCTACCTGTCGGAGGCGGGCGCCAGCCTGGTGGACCAGAAGATCGGGCTGGGCGTCGTGCCCAACACCAAAGTGAGTGTGCGGCATAGCGGTACATCACGCACGGATTGACATGGAGGAGGTCTCACTACTTCCCAGTGAGATCCCGCCTCTTCTGCATATGGTTGGTGCATCGTGCTCGACGACACTCAATGAGACGTCGGCGCAAGCTGCGCTCGTGACGTGCGCAGAGTTCCCGCTTCAGAGCACATCTCCCGCTCCACAATAATTTCCAACTGCCCTTTCAGCTTGATTAATTTTATCCTTCGAGCCATGGGTTGTGGGTTACTTTGGTTCTCCTACATTTCTTCATTACAGGTTTTAATTCCCAGAAGAACCTACGGCCCTTTGTGAGCTTTAACCTCAATCTACGAATTTTCTCCATTTAATTCTACCCTACAAATCTTTCTTCCACGATGTAAAGTTTTCAGCTTTGTAGATCTTTTTCCACTGCAGTATTACAGTGGTTAATGCTTAAAGTTTATTTGAATAAAATTTTACAAACACACAATAATATAACCCATCTTTTTCTCGATAAGTATTCCTTTGTTATGGTGTCCGTTTCGTGTAGCACCAGGGCAGACTAAGAAAAACACCCAGCGTAAATTACTGTTGTTAGTCATCTTTGAATTTGGATTGAAGCCAAACATTGGACGATACCAAAATGTCTGAACGATCCGACCGACACGCGACAACAACAACAACAAGTGAGAGCTGTGCGCTGTTGCAGGTGGTGAAGCTGGTGTCGGAGACGTTCAACTACCTGCGCATCGACCGCGAGCGCTCGCGGCTCAAGCGCGCCATCACCGAGCAGTTCCCCAACCTGCGGTTCAACCGCATGGGTCTGCCGCCCAAGGTCAGTAGCAGACAGAACACGCAGGGGTCGGTTGCAGGCGGTGAAGCTGGTGTCGGAGACGTTCAACTACCTGCGCATCGACCGCGAGCGCTCGCGGCTCAAGCGCGCCATCACCGAGCAGTTCCCCAACCTGCGGTTGAACCGCATGGGTCTGCCGCCCAAGGTCAGTAGCAGACAGAACACGCAGGGGTCGGTTGCAGGCGGTGAAGCTGGTGTCGGAGACGTTCAACTACCTGCGCATCGACCGCGAGCGCTCGCGGCTCAAGCGCGCCATCACCGAGCAGTTCCCCAACCTGCGGTTCAACCGCATGGGTCTGCCGCCCAAGGTCAGTAGCAGACAGAACACGCAGGGGTCGGTTGCAGGCGGTGAAGCTGGTGTCGGAGACGTTCAACTACCTGCGCATCGACCGCGAGCGCTCGCGGCTCAAGCGCGCCATCACCGAGCAGTTCCCCAACCTGCGGTTCAACCGCATGGGTCTGCCGCCCAAGGTCAGTAGCAGACAGAACACGCAGGGGTCGGTTGCAGGCGGTGAAGCTGGTGTCGGAGACGTTCAACTACCTGCGCATCGACCGCGAGCGCTCGCGGCTCAAGCGCGCCATCACCGAGCAGTTCCCCAACCTGCGGTTCAACCGCATGGGTCTGCCGCCCAAGGTCAGTAGCAGACAGAACACGCAGGGGTCGGTTGCAGGCGGTGAAGCTGGTGTCGGAGACGTTCAACTACCTGCGCATCGACCGCGAGCGCTCGCGGCTCAAGCGCGCCATCACCGAGCAGTTCCCCAACCTGCGGTTCAACCGCATGGGTCTGCCGCCCAAGGTCAGTAGCAGACAGAACACGCAGGGGTCGGTTGCAGGCGGTGAAGCTGGTGTCGGAGACGTTCAACTACCTGCGCATCGACCGCGAGCGCTCGCGGCTCAAGCGCGCCATCACCGAGCAGTTCCCCAACCTGCGGTTCAACCGCATGGGTCTGCCGCCCAAGGTCAGTAGCAGACAGAACACGCAGGGGTCGGTTGCAGGCGGTGAAGCTGGTGTCGGAGACGTTCAACTACCTGCGCATCGACCGCGAGCGCTCGCGGCTCAAGCGCGCCATCACCGAGCAGTTCCCCAACCTGCGGTTCAACCGCATGGGTCTGCCGCCCAAGGTCAGTAGCAGACAGAACACGCAGGGGTCGGTTGCAGGCGGTGAAGCTGGTGTCGGAGACGTTCAACTACCTGCGCATCGACCGCGAGCGCTCGCGGCTCAAGCGCGCCATCACCGAGCAGTTCCCCAACCTGCGGTTCAACCGCATGGGTCTGCCGCCCAAGGTCAGTAGCAGACAGAACACGCAGGGGTCGGTTGCAGGCGGTGAAGCTGGTGTCGGAGACGTTCAACTACCTGCGCATCGACCGCGAGCGCTCGCGGCTCAAGCGCGCCATCACCGAGCAGTTCCCCAACCTGCGGTTCAACCGCATGGGTCTGCCGCCCAAGGTCAGTAGCAGACAGAACACGCAGGGGTCGGTTGCAGGCGGTGAAGCTGGTGTCGGAGACGTTCAACTACCTGCGCATCGACCGCGAGCGCTCGCGGCTCAAGCGCGCCATCACCGAGCAGTTCCCCAACCTGCGGTTCAACCGCATGGGTCTGCCGCCCAAGGTCAGTAGCAGACAGAACACGCAGGGGTCGGTTGCAGGCGGTGAAGCTGGTGTCGGAGACGTTCAACTACCTGCGCATCGACCGCGAGCGCTCGCGGCTCAAGCGCGCCATCACCGAGCAGTTCCCCAACCTGCGGTTCAACCGCATGGGTCTGCCGCCCAAGGTCAGTAGCAGACAGAACACGCAGGGGTCGGTTGCAGGCGGTGAAGCTGGTGTCGGAGACGTTCAACTACCTGCGCATCGACCGCGAGCGCTCGCGGCTCAAGCGCGCCATCACCGAGCAGTTCCCCAACCTGCGGTTCAACCGCATGGGCCTGCCGCCCAAGGTCAGTAGCAGACAGAACACGCAGGGGTCGGTTGCAGGCGGTGAAGCTGGTGTCGGAGACGTTCAACTACCTGCGCATCGACCGCGAGCGCTCGCGGCTCAAGCGCGCCATCACCGAGCAGTTCCCCAACCTGCGGTTCAACCGCATGGGTCTGCCGCCCAAGGTCAGTAGCAGACAGAACACGCAGGGGTCGGTTGCAGGCGGTGAAGCTGGTGTCGGAGACGTTCAACTACCTGCGCATCGACCGCGAGCGCTCGCGGCTCAAGCGCGCCATCACCGAGCAGTTCCCCAACCTGCGGTTCAACCGCATGGGTCTGCCGCCCAAGGTCAGTAGCAGACAGAACACGCAGGGGTCGGTTGCAGGCGGTGAAGCTGGTGTCGGAGACGTTCAACTACCTGCGCATCGACCGCGAGCGCTCGCGGCTCAAGCGCGCCATCACCGAGCAGTTCCCCAACCTGCGGTTCAACCGCATGGGTCTGCCGCCCAAGGTCAGTAGCAGACAGAACACGCAGGGGTCGGTTGCAGGCGGTGAAGCTGGTGTCGGAGACGTTCAACTACCTGCGCATCGACCGCGAGCGCTCGCGGCTCAAGCGCGCCATCACCGAGCAGTTCCCCAACCTGCGGTTCAACCGCATGGGTCTGCCGCCCAAGGTCAGTAGCAGACAGAACACGCAGGGGTCGGTTGCAGGCGGTGAAGCTGGTGTCGGAGACGTTCAACTACCTGCGCATCGACCGCGAGCGCTCGCGGCTCAAGCGCGCCATCACCGAGCAGTTCCCCAACCTGCGGTTCAACCGCATGGGTCTGCCGCCCAAGGTCAGTAGCAGACAGAACACGCAGGGGTCGGTTGCAGGCGGTGAAGCTGGTGTCGGAGACGTTCAACTACCTGCGCATCGACCGCGAGCGCTCGCGGCTCAAGCGCGCCATCACCGAGCAGTTCCCCAACCTGCGGTTCAACCGCATGGGTCTGCCGCCCAAGGTCAGTAGCAGACAGAACACGCAGGGGTCGGTTGCAGGCGGTGAAGCTGGTGTCGGAGACGTTCAACTACCTGCGCATCGACCGCGAGCGCTCGCGGCTCAAGCGCGCCATCACCGAGCAGTTCCCCAACCTGCGGTTCAACCGCATGGGTCTGCCGCCCAAGGTCAGTAGCAGACAGAACACGCAGGGGTCGGTTGCAGGCGGTGAAGCTGGTGTCGGAGACGTTCAACTACCTGCGCATCGACCGCGAGCGCTCGCGGCTCAAGCGCGCCATCACCGAGCAGTTCCCCAACCTGCGGTTCAACCGCATGGGTCTGCCGCCCAAGGTCAGTAGCAGACAGAACACGCAGGGGTCGGTTGCAGGCGGTGAAGCTGGTGTCGGAGACGTTCAACTACCTGCGCATCGACCGCGAGCGCTCGCGGCTCAAGCGCGCCATCACCGAGCAGTTCCCCAACCTGCGGTTCAACCGCATGGGTCTGCCGCCCAAGGTCAGTAGCAGACAGAACACGCAGGGGTCGGTTGCAGGCGGTGAAGCTGGTGTCGGAGACGTTCAACTACCTGCGCATCGACCGCGAGCGCTCGCGGCTCAAGCGCGCCATCACCGAGCAGTTCCCCAACCTGCGGTTCAACCGCATGGGTCTGCCGCCCAAGGTCAGTAGCAGACAGAACACGCAGGGGTCGGTTGCAGGCGGTGAAGCTGGTGTCGGAGACGTTCAACTACCTGCGCATCGACCGCGAGCGCTCGCGGCTCAAGCGCGCCATCACCGAGCAGTTCCCCAACCTGCGGTTCAACCGCATGGGTCTGCCGCCCAAGGTCAGTAGCAGACAGAACACGCAGGGGTCGGTTGCAGGCGGTGAAGCTGGTGTCGGAGACGTTCAACTACCTGCGCATCGACCGCGAGCGCTCGCGGCTCAAGCGCGCCATCACCGAGCAGTTCCCCAACCTGCGGTTCAACCGCATGGGTCTGCCGCCCAAGGTCAGTAGCAGACAGAACACGCAGGGGTCGGTTGCAGGCGGTGAAGCTGGTGTCGGAGACGTTCAACTACCTGCGCATCGACCGCGAGCGCTCGCGGCTCAAGCGCGCCATCACCGAGCAGTTCCCCAACCTGCGGTTCAACCGCATGGGTCTGCCGCCCAAGGTCAGTAGCAGACAGAACACGCAGGGGTCGGTTGCAGGCGGTGAAGCTGGTGTCGGAGACGTTCAACTACCTGCGCATCGACCGCGAGCGCTCGCGGCTCAAGCGCGCCATCACCGAGCAGTTCCCCAACCTGCGGTTCAACCGCATGGGTCTGCCGCCCAAGGTCAGTAGCAGACAGAACACGCAGGGGTCGGTTGCAGGCGGTGAAGCTGGTGTCGGAGACGTTCAACTACCTGCGCATCGACCGCGAGCGCTCGCGGCTCAAGCGCGCCATCACCGAGCAGTTCCCCAACCTGCGGTTCAACCGCATGGGTCTGCCGCCCAAGGTCAGTAGCAGACAGAACACGCAGGGGTCGGTTGCAGGCGGTGAAGCTGGTGTCGGAGACGTTCAACTACCTGCGCATCGACCGCGAGCGCTCGCGGCTCAAGCGCGCCATCACCGAGCAGTTCCCCAACCTGCGGTTCAACCGCATGGGTCTGCCGCCCAAGGTCAGTAGCAGACAGAACACGCAGGGGTCGGTTGCAGGCGGTGAAGCTGGTGTCGGAGACGTTCAACTACCTGCGCATCGACCGCGAGCGCTCGCGGCTCAAGCGCGCCATCACCGAGCAGTTCCCCAACCTGCGGTTCAACCGCATGGGTCTGCCGCCCAAGGTCAGTAGCAGACAGAACACGCAGGGGTCGGTTGCAGGCGGTGAAGCTGGTGTCGGAGACGTTCAACTACCTGCGCATCGACCGCGAGCGCTCGCGGCTCAAGCGCGCCATCACCGAGCAGTTCCCCAACCTGCGGTTCAACCGCATGGGTCTGCCGCCCAAGGTCAGTAGCAGACAGAACACGCAGGGGTCGGTTGCAGGCGGTGAAGCTGGTGTCGGAGACGTTCAACTACCTGCGCATCGACCGCGAGCGCTCGCGGCTCAAGCGCGCCATCACCGAGCAGTTCCCCAACCTGCGGTTCAACCGCATGGGTCTGCCGCCCAAGGTCAGTAGCAGACAGAACACGCAGGGGTCGGTTGCAGGCGGTGAAGCTGGTGTCGGAGACGTTCAACTACCTGCGCATCGACCGCGAGCGCTCGCGGCTCAAGCGCGCCATCACCGAGCAGTTCCCCAACCTGCGGTTCAACCGCATGGGTCTGCCGCCCAAGGTCAGTAGCAGACAGAACACGCAGGGGTCGGTTGCAGGCGGTGAAGCTGGTGTCGGAGACGTTCAACTACCTGCGCATCGACCGCGAGCGCTCGCGGCTCAAGCGCGCCATCACCGAGCAGTTCCCCAACCTGCGGTTCAACCGCATGGGTCTGCCGCCCAAGGTCAGTAGCAGACAGAACACGCAGGGGTCGGTTGCAGGCGGTGAAGCTGGTGTCGGAGACGTTCAACTACCTGCGCATCGACCGCGAGCGCTCGCGGCTCAAGCGCGCCATCACCGAGCAGTTCCCCAACCTGCGGTTCAACCGCATGGGTCTGCCGCCCAAGGTCAGTAGCAGACAGAACACGCAGGGGTCGGTTGCAGGCGGTGAAGCTGGTGTCGGAGACGTT
Organism: Maniola hyperantus; assembly: GCF_902806685.2. Taxonomy (NCBI): domain Eukaryota; kingdom Metazoa; phylum Arthropoda; class Insecta; order Lepidoptera; family Nymphalidae; genus Maniola; species Maniola hyperantus. The sequence continues at coordinate 11,800,196 of NC_048556.1, read as the reverse complement.
CAACTACCTGCGCATCGACCGCGAGCGCTCGCGGCTCAAGCGCGCCATCACCGAGCAGTTCCCCAACCTGCGGTTCAACCGCATGGGTCTGCCGCCCAAGGTCAGTAGCAGACAGAACACGCAGGGGTCGGTTGCAGGCGGTGAAGCTGGTGTCGGAGACGTTCAACTACCTGCGCATCGACCGCGAGCGCTCGCGGCTCAAGCGCGCCATCACCGAGCAGTTCCCCAACCTGCGGTTCAACCGCATGGGTCTGCCGCCCAAGGTCAGTAGCAGACAGAACACGCAGGGGTCGGTTGCAGGCGGTGAAGCTGGTGTCGGAGACGTTCAACTACCTGCGCATCGACCGCGAGCGCTCGCGGCTCAAGCGCGCCATCACCGAGCAGTTCCCCAACCTGCGGTTCAACCGCATGGGTCTGCCGCCCAAGGTCAGTAGCAGACAGAACACGCAGGGGTCGGTTGCAGGCGGTGAAGCTGGTGTCGGAGACGTTCAACTACCTGCGCATCGACCGCGAGCGCTCGCGGCTCAAGCGCGCCATCACCGAGCAGTTCCCCAACCTGCGGTTCAACCGCATGGGTCTGCCGCCCAAGGTCAGTAGCAGACAGAACACGCAGGGGTCGGTTGCAGGCGGTGAAGCTGGTGTCGGAGACGTTCAACTACCTGCGCATCGACCGCGAGCGCTCGCGGCTCAAGCGCGCCATCACCGAGCAGTTCCCCAACCTGCGGTTCAACCGCATGGGTCTGCCGCCCAAGGTCAGTAGCAGACAGAACACGCAGGGGTCGGTTGCAGGCGGTGAAGCTGGTGTCGGAGACGTTCAACTACCTGCGCATCGACCGCGAGCGCTCGCGGCTCAAGCGCGCCATCACCGAGCAGTTCCCCAACCTGCGGTTCAACCGCATGGGTCTGCCGCCCAAGGTCAGTAGCAGACAGAACACGCAGGGGTCGGTTGCAGGCGGTGAAGCTGGTGTCGGAGACGTTCAACTACCTGCGCATCGACCGCGAGCGCTCGCGGCTCAAGCGCGCCATCACCGAGCAGTTCCCCAACCTGCGGTTCAACCGCATGGGTCTGCCGCCCAAGGTCAGTAGCAGACAGAACACGCAGGGGTCGGTTGCAGGCGGTGAAGCTGGTGTCGGAGACGTTCAACTACCTGCGCATCGACCGCGAGCGCTCGCGGCTCAAGCGCGCCATCACCGAGCAGTTCCCCAACCTGCGGTTCACCGCATGGGCTGCCGCCCAAGGTCAGTAGCAGACAGAACACGCAGGGGTCGGTTGCAGGCGGTGAAGCTGGTGTCGAGACGTTCAACTACCTGCGCCATCTGGACCGCGAGCGCTCGCGGCTCAAGCGCGCCATCACCGAGCAGTTCCCCAACCTGCGGTTCAACCGCATGGGTCTGCCGCCCAAGGTCAGTAGCAGACAGAACACGCAGGGGTCGGTTGCAGGCGTGAAGCTGGTGTCGGAGACGTTCAACTACCTGCGCATCGACCGCGAGCGCTCGCGGCTCAAGCGGCGCCATCACCGAGCAGTTCCCCAACCTGCGGTTCAACCGCATGGGTCTGCCGCCCAAGGTCAGTAGCAGACAGAACACGCAGGGGTCGGTTGCAGGCGGTGAAGCTGGTGTCGGAGACGTTCAACTACCTGCGCATCGACCGCGAGCGCTCGCGGCTCAAGCGCGCCATCACCGAGCAGTTCCCCAACCTGCGGTTCAACCGCATGGGTCTGCCGCCCAAGGTCAGTAGCAGACAGAACACGCAGGGGTCGGTTGCAGGCGGTGAAGCTGGTGTCGGAGACGTTCAACTACCTGCGCATCGACCGCGAGCGCTCGCGGCTCAAGCGCGCCATCACCGAGCAGTTCCCCAACCTGCGGTTCAACCGCATGGGTCTGCCGCCCAAGGTCAGTAGCAGACAGAACACGCAGGGGTCGGTTGCAGGCGGTGAAGCTGGTGTCGGAGACGTTCAACTACCTGCGCATCGACCGCGAGCGCTCGCGGCTCAAGCGCGCCATCACCGAGCAGTTCCCCAACCTGCGGTTCAACCGCATGGGTCTGCCGCCCAAGGTCAGTAGCAGACAGAACACGCAGGGGTCGGTTGCAGGCGGTGAAGCTGGTGTCGGAGACGTTCAACTACCTGCGCATCGACCGCGAGCGCTCGCGGCTCAAGCGCGCCATCACCGAGCAGTTCCCCAACCTGCGGTTCAACCGCATGGGTCTGCCGCCCAAGGTCAGTAGCAGACAGAACACGCAGGGGTCGGTTGCAGGCGGTGAAGCTGGTGTCGGAGACGTTCAACTACCTGCGCATCGACCGCGAGCGCTCGCGGCTCAAGCGCGCCATCACCGAGCAGTTCCCCAACCTGCGGTTCAACCGCATGGGTCTGCCGCCCAAGGTCAGTAGCAGACAGAACACGCAGGGGTCGGTTGCAGGCGGTGAAGCTGGTGTCGGAGACGTTCAACTACCTGCGCATCGACCGCGAGCGCTCGCGGCTCAAGCGCGCCATCACCGAGCAGTTCCCCAACCTGCGGTTCAACCGCATGGGTCTGCCGCCCAAGGTCAGTAGCAGACAGAACACGCAGGGGTCGGTTGCAGGCGGTGAAGCTGGTGTCGGAGACGTTCAACTACCTGCGCATCGACCGCGAGCGCTCGCGGCTCAAGCGCGCCATCACCGAGCAGTTCCCCAACCTGCGGTTCAACCGCATGGGTCTGCCGCCCAAGGTCAGTAGCAGACAGAACACGCAGGGGTCGGTTGCAGGCGGTGAAGCTGGTGTCGGAGACGTTCAACTACCTGCGCATCGACCGCGAGCGCTCGCGGCTCAAGCGCGCCATCACCGAGCAGTTCCCCAACCTGCGGTTCAACCGCATGGGTCTGCCGCCCAAGGTCAGTAGCAGACAGAACACGCAGGGGTCGGTTGCAGGCGGTGAAGCTGGTGTCGGAGACGTTCAACTACCTGCGCATCGACCGCGAGCGCTCGCGGCTCAAGCGCGCCATCACCGAGCAGTTCCCCAACCTGCGGTTCAACCGCATGGGTCTGCCGCCCAAGGTCAGTAGCAGACAGAACACGCAGGGGTCGGTTGCAGGCGGTGAAGCTGGTGTCGGAGACGTTCAACTACCTGCGCATCGACCGCGAGCGCTCGCGGCTCAAGCGCGCCATCACCGAGCAGTTCCCCAACCTGCGGTTCAACCGCATGGGTCTGCCGCCCAAGGTCAGTAGCAGACAGAACACGCAGGGGTCGGTTGCAGGTGGTGAAGCTGGTGTCGGAGACGTTCAACTACCTGCGCATCGACCGCGAGCGCTCGCGGCTCAAGCGCGCCATCACCGAGCAGTTCCCCAACCTGCGGTTCAACCGCATGGGTCTGCCGCCCAAGGTCAGTAGCAGACAGAACACGCAGGGGTCGGTTGCAGGCGGTGAAGCTGGTGTCGGAGACGTTCAACTACCTGCGCATCGACCGCGAGCGCTCGCGGCTCAAGCGCGCCATCACCGAGCAGTTCCCCAACCTGCGGTTCAACCGCATGGGTCTGCCGCCCAAGGTCAGTAGCAGACAGAACACGCAGGGGTCGGTTGCAGGCGGTGAAGCTGGTGTCGGAGACGTTCAACTACCTGCGCATCGACCGCGAGCGCTCGCGGCTCAAGCGCGCCATCACCGAGCAGTTCCCCAACCTGCGGTTCAACCGCATGGGTCTGCCGCCCAAGGTCAGTAGCAGACAGAACACGCAGGGGTCGGTTGCAGGCGGTGAAGCTGGTGTCGGAGACGTTCAACTACCTGCGCATCGACCGCGAGCGCTCGCGGCTCAAGCGCGCCATCACCGAGCAGTTCCCAACCTGCGGTTCAACCGCATGGGTCTGCCGCCCAAGGTCAGTAGCAGACAGAACACGCAGGGGTCGGTTGCAGGCGGTGAAGCTGGTGTCGGAGACGTTCAACTACCTGCGCATCGACCGCGAGCGCTCGCGGCTCAAGCGCGCCATCACCGAGCAGTTCCCCAACCTGCGGTTCAACCGCATGGGCCTGCCGCCCAAGGTCAGTAGCAGAGCACCCACCCGAAACTCACTAATGGAGCTTCAGACTGGTATCGGGTGCTTATGACAGTTCTTGAGACTTCATTCGGAATATCGTCTGCACTTTTTGGAATATAGAAAAATCCTCAAAATAAATTCTTGCCAAACCGCAAACGACTTTTTTGATTTAAGGGAAAAATTTATCTTGTGGAAAAGAGTACCGGAACCTTTCGGTGGCCGCGCCATCATCGTCAGCGCATATTGGGAAACTCTGCGTCTACAAAATTTCGCTAATACTCCATTGCATGTTGATTTTTGCAAAATTTTATTGGAGATCTGGAGCATTGTTAGCGAAATGGATTTTGTAATATCAGTGTGTGTGTTGCAGGTGGGCTCGTTCCAGGTGTTCGTGGAGGGGTACAAGGACGCCGACTACTGGCTGCGCAGGTTCGAGCAGGAGCCGCCGCCGCCGCACGTCATGAGGAAGTCAGTACTCGACACCTGTACTTACACATGCGCACACATACAGTCACACACACACACGCACACGCACATATGAAGATAGCTGAGAAATAAACAAGTATAAATATGGATTTAGTCTAAAATTGCCCCAATTCCTTATTTTACATGCAAAAGTCAGTTAGTTTCACCCTGTATACACTGTATACACTGTATACACTGTTCAGACGTTATGTTGTCTGCGTCGCAGGTTCCAGCTGCAGTTCGAGCGGCTCGTGGTGCTGGACTACATGATCCGCAACACGGACCGCGGCAACGACAACTGGCTCATCCAGTACGACGCGCCCGACTCGCGCCACGCCGCCATGACGGAGCCCTCGGTGAGTGACACCATCGCGCTCGGTGACATGCGGCCGGCGGCTCGTGGTGCTGGACTACATGATCCGCAACACGGACCGCGGCAACGACAACTGGCTCATCCAGTACGACGCGCCCGACTCGCGCCACGCCGCCATGACGGAGCCCTCGGTGAGTGACACCATCGCGCTCGGTGACATGCGGCCGGCGGCTCGTGGTGCTGGACTACATGATCCGCAACACGGACCGCGGCAACGACAACTGGCTCATCCAGTACGACGCGCCCGACTCGCGCCACGCCGCCATGACGGAGCCCTCGGTGAGTGACACCATCGCGCTCGGTGACATGCGGCCGGCGGCTCGTGGTGCTGGACTACATGATCCGCAACACGGACCGCGGCAACGACAACTGGCTCATCCAGTACGACGCGCCCGACTCGCGCCACGCCGCCATGACGGAGCCCTCGGTGAGTGACACCATCGCGCTCGGTGACATGCGGCCGGCGGCTCGTGGTGCTGGACTACATGATCCGCAACACGGACCGCGGCAACGACAACTGGCTCATCCAGTACGACGCGCCCGACTCGCGCCACGCCGCCATGACGGAGCCCTCGGTGAGTGACACCATCGCGCTCGGTGACATGCGGCCGGCGGCTCGTGGTGCTGGACTACATGATCCGCAACACGGACCGCGGCAACGACAACTGGCTCATCCAGTACGACGCGCCCGACTCGCGCCACGCCGCCATGACGGAGCCCTCGGTGAGTGACACCATCGCGCTCGGTGACATGCGGCCGGCGGCTCGTGGTGCTGGACTACATGATCCGCAACACGGACCGCGGCAACGACAACTGGCTCATCCAGTACGACGCGCCCGACTCGCGCCACGCCGCCATGACGGAGCCCTCGGTGAGTGACACCATCGCGCTTTGAAGTATAGAAGGTTCACTCTAGAAAATCAGCGCTGTAGGTGTGCTCTTGTATATGAAGGCACACAGCATTGTGCTGAGTTGGAACCTTTCTCCGGGTTGTGCCAACATGACAGTTCATCCCGGCGCTTCTTCTGCTTGAAGCATGTTGGCTTTAATGCTCAAGTGCAGCGAGCGCCGGGATGACCAGCTCGTGGGTACGACACGTGATGCGTGCAGTACGACACGTGATGCGTGCAGTACGACACGTGATGCGTGCAGTACGACACGTGGTACACACCACAAGGTACAGGCACAATAATATAAGAAATTTTCTTCTATCAACGACTTTAAAATTAATAGCGGTTTTTGTTACGGTGAAAGAAAGTGCAATTGAGTTTGCTCAAATTTTAACGGATATCTCTTTCTGGTGGAGATGTTACGAGTGGGTATTGGGTAGACAATAGTTTGATCAGCTGGTTCACATTTGCGGCTTGATTGTTGTGTGCGCATTTGTGTTGGTGCCAATCCTGTCACGCTATATTTGTTGTTGATAGTTTGTGACTTGTTTCGAGCAGAAGCACATTGGCTTGTGTGACGGTTCACGTCTGTCACGACTGTCGACGGATACATTCCAAATATACTAAAACTATGAGTTTGTATTGCGGAAACTGCACGATAGAATGCGAGATGTTGTCTCCACTTTGAAGACACGGCGTGTTGTGTCGCAGGAGTGGGCGGGCGGCGCCGAGGTCCGCATCGCGGCCATCGACAACGGGCTGGCGTTCCCCTTCAAGCACCCCGACTCGTGGCGCGCCTACCCCTACCACTGGGCGTGGCTGCCGCAGGCCAAGCGCCCCTTCAGCCAGGAGACCAAGTCAGTGTCACACACACACACACACGTATACGTATGCTCACATGTCACTCCAGGTCTTCCACGTCGATCCGTTACTCCGTTGCGACGTGATTGAAAGACAAACCAACAAACAAACACACTTTGACACATTAACGAAGATACCGATGTAAGGTAATGTATGTGAGGGTTGTTTGTTTGTTTGTTTGCAGGGAGCTGGTGCTGCCGCTGCTGTCCGACATGAGCTTCGTGCAGGAGCTGTGCGACGAGCTGCACGTGCTGTTCAAGGTGAGGCGCCGTCTGTTGTTGTGCACGCGCCATTGGGCCGAGTTGATCGTTGTGTCGTCTGTGCAGCACGACAAGGGCTTCGACAAGGGGCTGTTCGAGCGGCAGATGTCGGTGCTGCGCGGCCAGCTGCTCAACCTCACGCAGGCGCTCAAGGACAACAAGAGCCCCGTGCAGCTCGTGCAGATGCCCGCCGTCGTCGTCGAGAGGTACCCACTACCCTGTCTCCGCCGATGCCGACCCGTAGCCAGCACAGATCTCAGTCCGCCACGCTGGTCGAGCGGGGCTTAGCAGATTTAACACACCTGTGAGAACATTGTGGAGAACTCTCAGAAGTGCAGGTTTACTCACGATGTTTTCCTTCACCGTTAAGGCAAGCGATAGGTATACGCTGCACCTCCGTAACAGTAGAGGTGCGTTCCCGGGATCGAACGTTCGACCCCGGGACAGGAGGCTGACTTGTTAACCACTAGACTATCATTGCTTTTTGTTATTTGTAGAGCATGGATTTGGAGAAATTAGTTTAGCGTGTAAACGGTACTTGTGTCAGGTCCAAGGGCGGCACCCCCTCGTCGCGCTTCTTCGACTCGTTCCAGCAGCGCTTCCAGCACAAGTCGCCCTTCTTCTCGTGGTGGTGATCGTCACGTCGTCGCATCGTCGCCGTCGCCGTCGCCGCAGGCACCCGCACAGCCCCCGCACTAACCGGGCGCGGGCGAGCACGAGGACGCCTCATACCCCGATTGCCATCTCGACCTGTCGCGGACTATATATTATATTGAAAAGAAACGACCATTGACTCGTTGGAAATTAGAATACACTTGTATAACTCGTGCCAATAAAGAAACTAATTGAAACGAAGCGGCAATAATCAGTCCGTCTCACTCGCACACTATACCCAGGTATACTGTGCGAGTGAGAGGTAGTGATTACCGCCACCAATTTCGATTGTCGCCTTTGCTGACACAAGTTATAGCTATTTACAGTATGCGGCAGAAAATATCGTACATCGACCTTTAGAAAGAGATAACGGTTTCGTAGAGCGTTGTCTCTGTCGTTGAGACCGACAAAACGTCACATAGGTATGAGTGACAGAGAACGCTGTACGAAGCCGAACTCTCTTTCTAAACATCTATGTACATTATTTTCTGCCGGCTACTGCATCAATACTATTGTATGTCGATGTTACATAGCCATCATCAACCCCATCGCCGGCTCACTATTGAGCACTGTGAACAGTGCGCGGGAACGGGACAATACATGTTGGAGCGAGACAACGAACCCTACATAAGTACAGTGCGACAAGGCTATCTTGGCGCGTGGCGAAAATCGGAACTAACATTGCCGTCAAGTGTCCCCTTTGTTCTTGTTTAAATATTCTCCAGCAGCGCCCCCCTGTCGATGTCATTCAAGTGCCAAGAGAGACTTGTCGCACTGTAGAGCTGTGACAGAGACGTGACACGAACGCGTCACGAAAGTTGAACGACAGACAGCTCGCGGCTCAGGCGTTACCGTTTCACCGGTCGCTGACGGTCGGTGACGGTCGCCGACGGTCGCCGACGGTCGGTCACCAACTTTATTGTATGCAGTTTGATTTCATACAAGCTGACACGATTTTATGGCAGCAATTTAAACTTAAATTATCAATAGGTACTTTTATACATGTCTCACACCTGGCGTTACTCACGTGTTTAGTCGACGGTAGCCCGACAGTTTCGAACCCTTCCGGGGTCCTGACTCACCGGGACTCAGTTGGAAACTAGTCGGGCTGACGTCGACTAAACACGTGCGACATGTACAATGGAAATCACTCACGATAGTTTAAACGCTAAAAAAGGTACTTCTATTTTTTGAAAATACAGAGTACATTGTATAACTATCCCTATTGGCTCAAAGTCGAGTGAACATCAAACTGAAGTGATACGTCCAGTTTGCTAGCCTACCGGCCTTATGTTAGGACACATATCGCCACCAGCTGAGATCGCAGCCGACGACTAACAAAGGGGCCGCCATAATTTGACACACGTTCGAAGGTGTCAAAAGGTGCGTAAACCTCGCACTCATATATATGTGTAGGTACGAAGTTGTCTGTCTGTCCGGAGTTTGTGATACTGTTCCTTTCCACTTGTGTGAAGTCAACACAAGTGACACAAGTAACTGCTACATTACTGACACGAGTCGCTTGCACGAGTCACTTGCACGAGTCACTTGCACGAGTCACTTGCAGGATGTCAGCACTCAGCTCTCACAGTGTTGACACAATCGCAATCCCTCTAACTTCTTCTCGTTTTGCTGAGTAAGTGCTCGCTCATATAAAATCTCTTCATAGTTACACTCATTTCACACTTGTTGTCTGTATACTTCTTTCTGTATAAATTGGTGAGAATATTGATTTTAAAACTTCTTGCCTCTATTCGAGTTAGGTACCTAAAAGGGTTTATGAAATCATTGAGAAATAAGAGAATACAGCTTTATTCAGTTAGATACAAATCTCTGAAATAAATTGAAAGGTCTGCAAATTGAAATTATCAGTTTTCAAGCAAAATAAATAAACTCGGACTCCAACAGTAGTGCCATCCTCTTCTTCAAAGGGCAAACTGAACGGGACGGCACCTCTTGGAGCTGTCAATATAGTTGAGAGATTTGTATACAATGGGGTATATAATATACAGTAGGTAGTCAATTTTTTTTGTTTATTATAATAACTACAGTGCAAAGCATTATTGTATTTATATCGAGTAATGTATAATTTATTGTTAATTTTGTATACTTGTGATAAGTTATTGTATTTTTAGTTCAGATTTTTTAATGTTAGCATGAACATTGGTAATATGCGTCGTTAGATTATTGACAAGTGAGCAGTTAACTACAAACGTACAATCTGTCGGTACATAAATATACTGACGGATCTAACTCGCATAATACAAATACAATTCTGTAATATTTTATTTAAATAATACCTGTGCCGAGAATCTATACCTATAGTCCCTACAGAATGAGTCCTCACGCGCCATTTTAACTCTATTGCTCAACTATCATGTCAAAAGTACGGTTCACTTTTAAAATAAAGACTAAAAATAGTACTTTTGACATGATGGTTGACACAAAAAGTTAAAATGGCGCGTGAGGAGGTAAATGTTACTAGTTATGCACGTAAAGAGACTCGTCTATGTATATAAAGTGTATGTATAAATTTGGGATTCGATAGCATGTAATAAATTGAGAACGAAAGATGGCTGCTGACAAATTAACAAAATGAAATGTTCGAAGCAACAATTTAATTACCCACATACAATATATTTGTTAAAAGACACTCGATAATTTTATTGTTTAAGTTTTATATCCTCGCATTACTGGAGGTGGAGGTGGAGGTGGAGGCACCGCACGTCTCCGCCGTAGGTCACTACTCCATGGATCCTGTACTGCAAACTTTCAGCTTACTAGATTATAGCTTTGAGAGCATAATTATTATGAAGCCTCGAGAACAGAATTCCAATATTTCATATTTCTCTTTCACCCCTTGATTTGCTTGTATTTTTAGCTAGTTTGCTTCGTCGAACTACATCTGGACTGTGTCCGTTACTTTACCGTGAAGTGCTAAAACCGTAATATTTGTGATACATTTGAATGTAGGTACGTATAAGATAAATGTTGTTGTTCCTGTTTGTTACTTTCGTCTCATTGAATTCCCGCGAGTAGTACCACTTACGAGATGGCGTTTGTTACTTTCGTCTCATTGAATTCCCGCGAGTAGTACCACTTACGAGATGGCGTTTGTTACTTTCGTCTCATTGAATTCCCGCGAGTAGTACCACTTACGAGATGGCGTTTGTTACTTTCGTCTCATTGAATTCCCGCGAGTAGTACCACTTACGAGATGGCGTTTGTTACTTTCGTCTCATTGAATTCCCGCGAGTAGTACCACTTACGAGATGGCGTTTGTTACTTTCGTCTCATTGAATTCCCGCGAGTAGTACCACTTACGAGATGGCGTTTGTTACTTTCGTCTCATTGAATTCCCGCGAGTAGTACCACTTACGAGATGGCGTTTGTTACTTTCGTCTCATTGAATTCCCGCGAGTAGTACCACTTACGAGATGGCGTTTGTTACTTTCGTCTCATTGAATTCCCGCGAGTAGTACCACTTACGAGATGGCGTTTGTTACTTTCGTCTCATTGAATTCCCGCGAGTAGTACCACTTACGAGATGGCGTTTGTTACTTTCGTCTCATTGAATTCCCGCGAGTAGTACCACTTACGAGATGGCGTTTGTTACTTTCGTCTCATTGAATTCCCGCGAGTAGTACCACTTACGAGATGGCGTTTGTTACTTTCGTCTCATTGAATTCCCGCGAGTAGTACCACTTACGAGATGGCGTTTGTTACTTTCGTCTCATTGAATTCCCGCGAGTAGTACCACTTACGAGATGGCGTTTGTTACTTTCGTCTCATTGAATTCCCGCGAGTAGTACCACTTACGAGATGGCGTTTGTTACTTTCGTCTCATTGAATTCCCGCGAGTAGTACCACTTACGAGATGGCGTTTGTTACTTTCGTCTCATTGAATTCCCGCGAGTAGTACCACTTACGAGATGGCGTTTGTTACTTTCGTCTCATTGAATTCCCGCGAGTAGTACCACTTACGAGATGGCGTTTGTTACTTTCGTCTCATTGAATTCCCGCGAGTAGTACCACTTACGAGATGGCGTTTGTTACTTTCGTCTCATTGAATTCCCGCGAGTAGTACCACTTACGAGATGGCGTTTGTTACTTTCGTCTCATTGAATTCCCGCGAGTAGTACCACTTACGAGATGGCGTTTGTTACTTTCGTCTCATTGAATTCCCGCGAGTAGTACCACTTACGAGATGGCGTTTGTTACTTTCGTCTCATTGAATTCCCGCGAGTAGTACCACTTACGAGATGGCGTTTGTTACTTTCGTCTCATTGAATTCCCGCGAGTAGTACCACTTACGAGATGGCGTTTGTTACTTTCGTCTCATTGAATTCCCGCGAGTAGTACCACTTACGAGATGGCGTTTGTTACTTTCGTCTCATTGAATTCCCGCGAGTAGTACCACTTACGAGATGGCGTTTGTTACTTTCGTCTCATTGAATTCCCGCGAGTAGTACCACTTACGAGATGGCGTTTGTTACTTTCGTCTCATTGAATTCCCGCGAGTAGTACCACTTACGAGATGGCGTTTGTTACTTTCGTCTCATTGAATTCCCGCGAGTAGTACCACTTACGAGATGGCGTTTGTTACTTTCGTCTCATTGAATTCCCGCGAGTAGTACCACTTACGAGATGGCGTTTGTTACTTTCGTCTCATTGAATTCCCGCGAGTAGTACCACTTACGAGATGGCGTTTGTTACTTTCGTCTCATTGAATTCCCGCGAGTAGTACCACTTACGAGATGGCGTTTGTTACTTTCGTCTCATTGAATTCCCGCGAGTAGTACCACTTACGAGATGGCGTTTGTTACTTTCGTCTCATTGAATTCCCGCGAGTAGTACCACTTACGAGATGGCGTTTGTTACTTTCGTCTCATTGAATTCCCGCGAGTAGTACCACTTACGAGATGGCGTTTGTTACTTTCGTCTCATTGAATTCCCGCGAGTAGTACCACTTACGAGATGGCGTTTGTTACTTTCGTCTCATTGAATTCCCGCGAGTAGTACCACTTACGAGATGGCGTTTGTTACTTTCGTCTCATTGAATTCCCGCGAGTAGTACCACTTACGAGATGGCGTTTGTTACTTTCGTCTCATTGAATTCCCGCGAGTAGTACCACTTACGAGATGGCGTTTGTTACTTTCGTCTCATTGAATTCCCGCGAGTAGTACCACTTACGAGATGGCGTTTGTTACTTTCGTCTCATTGAATTCCCGCGAGTAGTACCACTTACGAGATGGCGTTTGTTACTTTCGTCTCATTGAATTCCCGCGAGTAGTACCACTTACGAGATGGCGTTTGTTACTTTCGTCTCATTGAATTCCCGCGAGTAGTACCACTTACGAGATGGCGTTTGTTACTTTCGTCTCATTGAATTCCCGCGAGTAGTACCACTTACGAGATGGCGTTTGTTACTTTCGTCTCATTGAATTCCCGCGAGTAGTACCACTTACGAGATGGCGTTTGTTACTTTCGTCTCATTGAATTCCCGCGAGTAGTACCACTTACGAGATGGCGTTTGTTACTTTCGTCTCATTGAATTCCCGCGAGTAGTACCACTTACGAGATGGCGTTTGTTACTTTCGTCTCATTGAATTCCCGCGAGTAGTACCACTTACGAGATGGCGTTTGTTACTTTCGTCTCATTGAATTCCCGCGAGTAGTACCACTTACGAGATGGCGTTTGTTACTTTCGTCTCATTGAATTCCCGCGAGTAGTACCACTTACGAGATGGCGTTTGTTACTTTCGTCTCATTGAATTCCCGCGAGTAGTACCACTTACGAGATGGCGTTTGTTACTTTCGTCTCATTGAATTCCCGCGAGTAGTACCACTTACGAGATGGCGTTTGTTACTTTCGTCTCATTGAATTCCCGCGAGTAGTACCACTTACGAGATGGCGTTTGTTACTTTCGTCTCATTGAATTCCCGCGAGTAGTACCACTTACGAGATGGCGTTTGTTACTTTCGTCTCATTGAATTCCCGCGAGTAGTACCACTTACGAGATGGCGTTTGTTACTTTCGTCTCATTGAATTCCCGCGAGTAGTACCACTTACGAGATGGCGTTTGTTACTTTCGTCTCATTGAATTCCCGCGAGTAGTACCACTTACGAGATGGCGTTTGTTACTTTCGTCTCATTGAATTCCCGCGAGTAGTACCACTTACGAGATGGCGTTTGTTACTTTCGTCTCATTGAATTCCCGCGAGTAGTACCACTTACGAGATGGCGTTTGTTACTTTCGTCTCATTGAATTCCCGCGAGTAGTACCACTTACGAGATGGCGTTTGTTACTTTCGTCTCATTGAATTCCCGCGAGTAGTACCACTTACGAGATGGCGTTTGTTACTTTCGTCTCATTGAATTCCCGCGAGTAGTACCACTTACGAGATGGCGTTTGTTACTTTCGTCTCATTGAATTCCCGCGAGTAGTACCACTTACGAGATGGCGTTTGTTACTTTCGTCTCATTGAATTCCCGCGAGTAGTACCACTTACGAGATGGCGTTTGTTACTTTCGTCTCATTGAATTCCCGCGAGTAGTACCACTTACGAGATGGCGTTTGTTACTTTCGTCTCATTGAATTCCCGCGAGTAGTACCACTTACGAGATGGCGTTTGTTACTTTCGTCTCATTGAATTCCCGCGAGTAGTACCGCTTACGAGATGGCGTTTGTTACTTTCGTCTCATTGAATTCCCGCGAGTAGTACCACTTACGAGATGGCGTTTGTTACTTTCGTCTCATTGAATTCCCGCGAGTAGTACCACTTACGAGATGGCGTTTGTTACTTTCGTCTCATTGAATTCCCGCGAGTAGTACCACTTACGAGATGGCGTTTGTTACTTTCGTCTCATTGAATTCCCGCGAGTAGTACCACTTACGAGATGGCGTTTGTTACTTTCGTCTCATTGAATTCCCGCGAGTAGTACCACTTACGAGATGGCGTTTGTTACTTTCGTCTCATTGAATTCCCGCGAGTAGTACCACTTACGAGATGGCGTTTGTTACTTTCGTCTCATTGAATTCCCGCGAGTAGTACCACTTACGAGATGGCGTTTGTTACTTTCGTCTCATTGAATTCCCGCGAGTAGTACCACTTACGAGATGGCGTTTGTTACTTTCGTCTCATTGAATTCCCGCGAGTAGTACCACTTACGAGATGGCGTTTGTTACTTTCGTCTCATTGAATTCCCGCGAGTAGTACCACTTACGAGATGGCGTTTGTTACTTTCGTCTCATTGAATTCCCGCGAGTAGTACCACTTACGAGATGGCGTTTGCAAGTTCACTCGCTAGATAAAATCACACAAACAAACCAAAAATGCACCAGTCAAAGGCCTATAGTGCTAAACTAAATACCAATATAGGGTGTTTGCAGTGTAGCTAGTAGCACGGGTAGTGGGTAGTAGGTAGTAGGTAGCTACCCTCGCAGCACTGCGACTTGTAAGTAAGCTTGGAAAAGGACAGTCTTTTTCTCAAGATCTCCTTTTAGGTATCATTTAAATATGCGGTATGTAAAAATAGGTAATATTAAATACAGAAACCAAGGGGATAGGGTGTCAATGTGTTAACCAAGGTAAGATGACAGGAACATAAATATACATGCAAGGGCACGTTCATCGAGAGCCGACGCACACACACACACACACAGACACCTACACACAACTAATGCCTAAAACATTCACTTCTGAAATAATATATTCAATCTGAACCCTATGATAATTGAAATAAAGATTAAACTAGCATATCTCCTGCCAATACAAAACTAATCGAAAATAGGCAGTTAATCATTTCGTTTCACTTACACACACTACTTGTATATAGTGTGCGAGTGAGAGGGAATAATTGACGCCGCCATTTTCGATTAAAGTGTGCGTGTGCCTCAGCTCGTATAGTACAATGTTGTAATCCCACGTGTGTGTGTGTGTGTTCTGCGCACGAACACAGACAGACGTATGTAGCCAATATCCGATCAAGTGAAACTAGTGTTAGTGTACTGTATGAGTGAGTGAGTGAGAGCGTGTCTGTGAAAGGGAAAGAGATACAGCCCGCTTTGGGAAGAAACTGGACGTTTACATTGAAGATTCATATGTAAAAGTAACGGTGTAAGTATAAAACTTTATTCAACGACCAAAGTCTTTGGGGTTCATGGCAGCTTAATTACATCGAAAGTATATCGATTCCCATCATCTGGACATAGAAATCGAGATCTTTAAAAAAAATTGAAACCTCTTGAAATCGTTATTAAGTATCAAACTATCTTAAATCTACAATGTAAAGTCAGTTTTTCCCGGGAAGTGTAAATTGTAAGACAATTCCAGTTTGTAAATAGTTTTGAACAGTTTTGTTGTAACTAAGTAATTCATGTTTATATAATTATTATTATAATATACATAATTATTTAATTTCCAGAAAAATATAATCACCATTGCATTTTACAATTGTTTGATTTCCTTCACCTTTTCCACGCGCCATGGTAAAGTGCCTGCCGTCTGCTGTAGGCTGTAAAGGATATCGCTTTAGGACTTGGGTTACGTCCGGTTTCAATATTCATTCCATCTGTAAGGCGGCAAGTTGCTTAGCAACGATCTTATTCGTTACAACTTACAAGAGACCATGACATTTATGGTGAGGACAGGTACAGTACGTTTCTAAGTAACTAACTTGTCGACGGATTACAGTAATTCGAATGGTACTGTGGAAAATAAAATGCTTTTATTAACGAGTATGTATATTATTTATTAACAAATACTTTCCAGTGGTACATATAATATTATCGGCTTGTGCATCAAACAAACAAAATCATACTTAATGCAATATTTAGAGGATTCAACAAAATACATTTTGAAAGGAATGTTTCAAAATCATTGATCCATAGACTAGAAATTGGTTGATTTTGCTGCAACTGGACCTATCTTAGTGGATGTCTACGTCATAATAGTTACCTGCATTCTGCATGCCCGATCCGTCTAGTAGCTTGAGCTGTGCGTCGATAGATCAGTCAGTCAGTCAGTCTGTCACCTTTTCCTATCATACATATATTTGGGTAGTACATTTTCGTAGAACGACTCGTGTTACCTACTACTTCGAGCTGCTGTGGCAGTCGGTAGTAGGGCCCAGGACGACAACACTGGTCGCGCGCGTACGTGTGCAGTGCAACGCGCTCGTGTGTGTGTCTGTCTAGCTGTCACGCTGTAGGTATTCAGTGCAATCATAGAATATTAAAACGAGAACAAAACTTCAACATACAATTGACAATATCATACATGATTATAAAATTATTATTATTATCGAATGTTTTAAATATATTCGACTCATTCGAGTGAATACAAACCATTCATTTAATTGTATACCTATGTGTTAGTGTATGATGCGTACAAAATGACTTCTCACGCACCATTTTAACTTTATGTGTCAAAGTACCTACGATTTTAGTCTTTATTACAAAGGTGAACCCACAGATATACACCTACAGATATGCAACAAGCGTGGCCCCCTCAGTCCCTCCCGCTCAAGCAGAGGTACTTGTGAAATGTTATTCCGTCTATTTTACGTTCGCTTCGGCTATTGTAGCCCAGTATACTGCAACCCAGCACAACTTAAAAAACAACAAAACAAACAATTATTTCTTCAAATTTTAAAATACGTAAGTCAACATAACCTTACTTTTACGTTGTTTGTCAAGATCTCACGTACAAATACATCTTGACAAACAAAAAGTGGCAACGGTGATAAGGACAGAAAGAAATAATTTTGTCACGTTCTAATAGAGCCTAAATGCATTTAGCTATCTCGCTCTAACAGTAAGAGTCACGATAGGGCTACTTTTACAGGTATTTATTCTGAGGGTGAACCACACTGTTGACATGACAGTTGATCCACAGAGTTAGCATGGCGCGTGAGAAGTCATTTCGTACGGACTATAATTCGGTTGTACACAAATCAAATAAACTGACAAGGTCCGAGTGATATCTTTTTGAGTAAGTCCCATTTGTTACATACAACTTGACGTCATCTGACTAAATGAGACGTTCATCCTAACTTGTTCCATGCGGGAACCCGGTGCGGGCGTGTGCGGGGGGCGGGGCGTCGGCGAGGGAACGCTCCGCACACCCGACATCGTCCCGCCGCCGCGCGCCGAATTGTTTACATAAAAATATAATTGGATTTTTTGTAAAATCACTGGTTAAAGATACCATAGGTAATGTATTTAATGGTTAGAAAGGAGCTAGGGCAACTAATTTCCCATTGGTCGAAAGGGTCCAGAAGCTCCAATTCGACCGTGACCCTGCAGGCATCGGGCCGGCCCCCACTCACGGGCCCCGGGGCCTGGCTCCAGGGTGCGGGGGACACGGCACGACTACCGCTGCGCCGCGAGGTACTGGTGCTGGTGCTTGACGAAGACGATGGCGGCCAGCTCCTTGCAGAACTCCTCCAGCACGATGAGGCTCTCCACCAGTCGGTCGTGGTCGCCGCTGTAGACCAAACGACCATCGATCAACTTCTACACATCCTTGAAATATCACTTTTATAGAGAAAGAGGCAACTTGGTGCGTAACAAATTGTAAACTGACCGGAGCCTCAACACTTACATGTCGTCGTAGGCGGGGTCCTCGCTCATGAGCTGCAGCCGGGTGTTCTCGATCACCTTCGGGAAGTTCTTGATGCGCGGCACCTCCACGGCCAGTCTGCGCGCCGCGCGCTGCAGCGCCTTGAACAGCGTGCGCGTGGCGGCGGCGGTCGGCAGCCCCGGGCTCAGCAGATACTCGTGCAGGGCGGGGTGCGGGATCAGCGCCAGCTTCGACACTATCGAAGTGAGATGCAAGTTCACTTGGTAGGGCTGGTCGGGCATCGTCGACAGCAGTTTAAACAGCATCCGTAAAAATGGGCCCTCATCGAATTCCTCTTGGAAAGTTTCAGGGTCATCTCTATTTAGTATGACTAGTTGTTGAGTGAAGGGGCAGGTTTCGCCTTTTCGGCGTTCCGCTCGTGGTGAATGTGAAGTGCTCGGCTCGGGTGCGTCACCCTCCCCGCGTCTGTCGACCTGCGACAGTCGTCTGTTAGTCGCCCGCGTGTGGAGGTTGGCGGGTCTCTCGTCGAGGGGATATGTTTTGTTGTGTTTATTGATTGCCGGTTGTTGGTCGCGATCGACGAGAGGTTGTTCGGTGACATTATCTGCGTCCGTGTGGTCGAGGTCGGGTCGGGTAGCATTCGGTGTGTATGTTTGGGCGTCCTGCTGTGAGGGGTCGTGTCGGGTGTCGCAGTGCATGTCGGCCTCGGGTCGGCTGTCGTAGCTGTGCGTGGAGCTCGCCGTGTTGTCGAGCAGTGTGTCGCTCCCGTTGCTGCCGACTCGCCAGTTGTACGAGGACGTGATGTCCAGCCACAGCTGAAACAGTCATTGTTACATAATATTATAGTTCTGTTACGAAAATTAAAATAATATTGGCGAGAAGAAATAGAAAATTCTCCATTAAAAAGCTATGTAGGAAGTCTACTTACTTCGATCATACGGACATGCATGTCCTCGTGTCGCGTGTCGCGTGTCGCGTGTCGCGTGTCGCGTGTCGCAGCCACGTCCGTGGTACTTGCGGAGGAACGGGGCTCGTCTCTCCAGGCAGGATATTGATCGTTTCTATTTGCCTCTTTTAACTTTTTCTGCTTGTTTGACTACTTACCGACCGCAGTGTCGCGGGAAACTACTTACCGACCGCAGTGTCGCGGGAAACTACTTACCGACCGCAGTGTCGCGGGAAACTACTTACCGACCGCAGTGTCGCGGGAAACTACTTACCGACCGCAGTGTCGCGGGAAACTACTTACCGACCGCAGTGTCGCGGGATACTACTTACCGACCGCAGTGTCGCGGGAAACTACTTACCGACCGCAGTGTCGCGGGAAACTACTTACCGACCGCAGTGTCGCGGGAAACTACTTACCGACCGCAGTGTCGCGGGAAACTACTTACCGACCGCAGTGTCGCGGGAAACTACTTACCGACCGCAGTGTCGCGGGAAACTACTTACCGACCGCAGTGTCGCGGGATACTACTTACCGACCGCAGTGTCGCGGGAAACTACTTACCGACCGCAGTGTCGCGGGAAACTACTTACCGACCTAGATATTATACTAGCTGATGCCCGCGACTCCGTTCGATGTCGGCTGGATGTTTGAAAGCCCGTGGACTCGATTCTCCGGGATAGAAGTAGCCTGTGTCACTCTACAGACTAACTATATCCATGCAAAAAAGCACGTCGATCCGTTGCACCCCTCACACCTCCCTATCCGCCTTCTCCTAGTTTTAAATACTGGTTCTTTTTGATTCAAAAGCATCCATTTCCGAATGTCAGAAGTGAGGCATCAGGTACCTGGTAGTGGCGCTGTGCGTCGTGCACGTCGTGCTCGCAGTCTGCGCCCCCCGGGTCCGACAGCACGGCCCGCGGCAGCAGCATCAGGTACCTGGTAGTGGCGCTGTGCGTCGTGCACGTCGTGCTCGCAGTCTGCGCCCCCCGGGTCCGACAGCACGGCCCGCGGCAGCAGCATCAGGTACCTGGTAGTGGCGCTGTGCGTCGTGCACGTAGTGCTCGCAGTCTGCGCCCCCCGGGTCCGACAGCACGGCCCGCGGCAGCAGCATCAGGTACCTGGTAGTGGCGCTGTGCGTCGTGCACGTCGTGCTCGCAGTCTGCGCCCCCCGGGTCCGACAGCACGGCCCGCGGCAGCAGCATCAGGTACCTGGTAGTGGCGCTGTGCGTCGTGCACGTAGTGCTCGCAGTCTGCGCCCCCCGGGTCCGACAGCACGGCCCGCGGCAGCAGCATCAGGTACCTGGTAGTGGCGCTGTGCGTCGTGCACGTAGTGCTCGCAGTCTGCGCCCCCCGGGTCCGACAGCACGGCCCGCGGCAGCAGCATCAGGTACCTGGTAGTGGCGCTGTGCGTCGTGCACGTAGTGCTCGCAGTCTGCGCCCCCCGGGTCCGACAGCACGGCCCGCGGCAGCAGCATCAGGTACCTGGTAGTGGCGCTGTGCGTCGTGCACGTAGTGCTCGCAGTCTGCGCCCCCCGGGTCCGACAGCACGGCCCGCGGCAGCAGCATCAGGTACCTGGTAGTGGCGCTGTGCGTCGTGCACGTAGTGCTCGCAGTCTGCGCCCCCCGGGTCCGACAGCACGGCCCGCGGCAGCAGCATCAGGTACCTGGTAGTGGCGCTGTGCGTCGTGCACGTAGTGCTCGCAGTCTGCGCCCCCCGGGTCCGACAGCACGGCCCGCGGCAGCAGCATCAGGTACCTGGTAGTGGCGCTGTGCGTCGTGCACGTCGTGCTCGCAGTCTGCGCCCCCCGGGTCCGACAGCACGGCCCGCGGCAGCAGCATCAGGTACCTGGTAGTGGCGCTGTGCGTCGTGCACGTAGTGCTCGCAGTCTGCGCCCCCCGGGTCCGACAGCACGGCCCGCGGCAGCAGCATCAGGTACCTGGTAGTGGCGCTGTGCGTCGTGCACGTCGTGCTCGCAGTCTGCGCCCCCCGGGTCCGACAGCACGGCCCGCGGCAGCAGCATCAGGTACCTGGTAGTGGCGCTGTGCGTCGTGCACGTAGTGCTCGCAGTCTGCGCCCCCCGGGTCCGACAGCACGGCCCGCGGCAGCAGCATCAGGTACCTGGTAGTGGCGCTGTGCGTCGTGCACGTAGTGCTCGCAGTCTGCGCCCCCCGGGTCCGACAGCACGGCCCGCGGCAGCAGCATCAGGTACCTGGTAGTGGCGCTGTGCGTCGTGCACGTAGTGCTCGCAGTCTGCGCCCCCCGGGTCCGACAGCACGGCCCGCGGCAGCAGCATCAGGTACCTGGTAGTGGCGCTGTGCGTCGTGCACGTAGTGCTCGCAGTCTGCGCCCCCCGGGTCCGACAGCACGGCCCGCGGCAGCAGCAGCAGGAAACTGCGCCAACATCATACATCTCATGAAATGCTTACAGCTACGAAGCATCACAGAACTGTTCAACCAAACAAAATCATTTGTGACCATTGTTTTTTTTAAATTTATAGACTATGGATTGGCTTTAGCTATATAAAAAGCCGAGGGCAAAACAGAACATTGTCTTCCTTTATGTTGTTAACCGTGGAATGTGGTGATTTATTATTTATGTACCCGTGTGTGGAAGTGGTCACCGCGCGCCGCCGCGAGCTCGGGTTGTTCGTACCTTGACCCACAATTTACTCGCATTACAATCAAAACACCACTCTCGGGTTGGATAATCGCTGCGATTATTTCGTTTCACAAGGTACGTTACAGAGGTAAGGACAACTCTGTCTTCCAAGCAAAGTGTGTGGGCATTATGACCGCGGCTATAGCCATGACCAATCGACAGGTAACAAACATTAAGATTAACATTAACTCAGATAGCCAAGCTGCTCTTAAAGCCTTGGCTAGATTCTCGACGACCTCCCAACTTATACAAGACTGCCACAAGGCTCTGCAAACTCTCGCCATGTCAAACGACATCACCCTAAGGTGGGTCAAAGGACATGATGGAGACCAGGGAAACGAGGCAGCAGACGCACTAGCACGAAAGGCTACGACACTGAAGGTGACAGGGCCAGAACCAATCGTACCCATACCCTTCAGTGAGTATAAAACCTGGTTGCATGAACTAACACTAAAAGAACATTCTAAACTATGGGCTAACACAACAGACTGCAGGCAAGCCAAAGAGGCTTTCCCCAACATAGATAAACGACAAACTAACACACTACTCCGCCTGGACAGAGGTAAACTTAGGAAGGTGGTGGGACTCATAACAGGGCATAGCATGGAGGTCGATGAAACACCGACGCACGTGCTCCTGGAGTGCACGGGCGTAGCAGAACAACGCGAACGCCATTTAGGTTCCCCGACCTCACTCCATGAAGCCCTCGGCAACCTGGGCGGTCTATTTGGCTTCTGGAGCGAGCTTGGATGGCTGGAGTGAAGACTTCGGCGGGGAGGGGCGACGCACGCACAACAGACGGAAACGTTTAAGTGCGGAAACCAGCCCAGAATGAAGAAGAAGAAGAAGGTACGTTTAAGCCACTTAATCCCACATTGGTTTGGTTCCTAGTTACCCTAGGATATGTGGTATGGTTACCCTAGGATATTAATTATTTTCCCACTCGGTTGAAAGGATCCAGAACCCCCAATTCAACCGTCTTAGAAATGTCTTAGGATAATCATTGTTCCACTCGGTTGAAAGGATCCAGAACCCCCAATTCAACCGTCTTAGAAATGTCTTAGGATAATCATTGTTCCACTCGGTTGAAAGGATCCAGAACCCCCAATTCAACCGTCTTAGAAATGTCTTAGGATAATCATTGTTCCACTCGGTTGAAAGGATCCAGAACCCCCAATTCAACCGTCTTAGAAATGTCTTAGGATAATCATTGTTCCACTCGGTTGAAAGGATCCAGAACCCCCAATTCAACCGTCTTAGAAATGTCTTAGGATAATCATTGTTCCACTCGGTTGAAAGGATCCAGAACCCCCAATTCAACCGTCTTAGAAATGTCTTAGGATAATCATTGTTCCACTCGGTTGAAAGGATCCAGAACCCCCAATTCAACCGTCTTAGAAATGTCTTAGGATAATCATTGTTCCACTCGGTTGAAAGAATCCAGAACCCCCAATTCAACCGTCTTAGAAATGTCTTAGGATAATCATTGTTCCACTCGGTTGAAAGGATCCAGAACCCCCAATTCAACCGTCTTAGAAATGGTCTAGGTTAATTTTTTTCACACTCGGTTGAAAGGATCCAGAACCCCCAATTCAACCGTCTTAGAAATGTCTTAGGATAATCATTGTTCCACTCGGTTGAAAGGATCCAGAACCCCCAATTCAACCGTCTTAGAAATGTCTTAGGATAATCATTGTTCCACTCGGTTGAAAGGATCCAGAACCCCCAATTCAACCGTCTTAGAAATGTCTTAGGATAATCATTGTTCCACTCGGTTGAAAAGATCCAGAACCCCCAATTCAACCGTCTTAGAAATGGTCTAGGTTAATCATTTTCACACTCGGTTGAAAGGATCCAGAACCCCCAATTCAACCGTCTTAGAAATGTCTTAGGATAATCATTGTTCCACTCGGTTGAAAGGATCCAGAACCCCCAATTCAACCGTCTTAGAAATGTCTTAGGATAATCATTGTTCCACTCGGTTGAAAGGATCCAGAACCCCCAATTCAACCGTCTTAGAAATGGTCTAGGTTAATTATTTTCACACTCGGTTGAGAAGACCCAGAACCCCCAATTCAACCGTCTTAGAAATGGTCTAGGTTAACCCATTAGAGGTCAAATGAAAAGTACAAATATTTTTTTGGAACCATCTTTATTTATGTATTAATACAGATCAAAAAAACATAAAATCAAGGAAAAAAATTATGAAAACATAGTTTTCAGCAAATTACAGGGGTGTACACAAATGGGTACACTGACCGTTTAAGTATGAAAATTTTCGAAACATGCTTTTTCGACACAAAGTGTTTTAGGCACTTCTTACGTTGCCAGCGCACTCTTGAATGACACACCGCAGCAGTTTTACAATTTTGGTGGGATACTGTCCAATTCCATCTTGAGGCAGCTCTGGAACCACTGATACAGACTGGCGCAATTTTCTTTGTTCACCTTGGCGTAGATAAAATCGTGCAATATGACGGCGGAATGCGAGTTGATCCATGGGAGCATCATTAGTTATTACATGTAAACACCAGAAATTAGTAATAACCATGTCCAACATATTATAATGTAAATAGCACCCACCACCACTTTGTACCATGAACAGCAATTCTATATAGCGAGATGGACTGATCCAGTTCATCAAGCCCAGCAGCATATTTTTGTTATAGTTTTAGAACAATCGTGGTATCGCCACGTCGGTCGCTTTACTGGACACCATCGCTTGATAGACCCTAGTGGTTCAATGCTATCGTAGTTGGTTGCCATTGTACACGCACTATTATCTTTCCATCTTACCATAAGTAGCTCACTTCGCTTGTCAAACCTGTAGTCGTAAGAGGCAAGGTCATGTCCTTTGTGCTAGTCAGTAGACATTTTTAGTCGTTTTCTGTTATAGTCCCTATAACACAGTAACCTAGGTTTTTCAAGTCTACTAAAATATCGTAGCTGGTAACAAAATTTGTCAAAAAAAACCCTCGTGATTTGCTGGGGTACAATTCAAACATTTGCGCCAGGTTGGGATTGATCGGCGAGTAACATCTTGTCGCCTTCTTTTCGACGCCACATCGCTACCACTATCTTCGTTACCACCAACCTTACGATTCTTAAATATCTCGATAGTACCAGGCATGTCATGTGGTATGAACGACGACACCATATTCTCATCGGCCCCTTCTTCTTCATCAGTCAACGCACTTGGATTTAGGATAGCCATATCAAACGCATCATCGTCGCTATCACGCAAAATGGCGTCAACAGCCTCTTCAAGTTCTTTGTAGTTGTTTCGAGCCAAAAATATTTGTTGTTTGCTCATTGTTAGGAATCTGAAGAAAAAAAAATTTTACTTATGGATGTTGTCATTGTACACAATCGAGTACACCAAGATGTATATTGCTATAGTTTTGTTGTAATTATAGCTATTTGATTAGAATGTTTTTTAAAATTTACCTTGACATGTATCGTATTGTAATTGAATGTGAAAACCAATTATTATACAGTAATTATTAAAATATTTCCAAAATTATTCACTTACCTGTATAGTACTCCCGTGACACAACTTTGACTGAGATTTTTATTCAAAATCAATCACACTACTCACATATTATTTATCTGTAGCTTTGAACACTATTGTTATGAAATAAAATATCAAGAATAATTCCGTCAATTGTTTGAAATATAAAACCCACAGTTAATTATATGGCTGTACACAATTGAGTACAGTGACTTCTAATGGGTTAATTATTTTCACACTCGGTTGAGAAGACCCAGAACCACCAATTCGACCGACCGCTGTATCTCATGGAGCCTGATCTCACTATAGGGTTCTTTCGTTAGTGAGGCAACGGATCTAACGACAACATTTCGTTTGATTGTGCAGATAATTTAAACTTTTAGTAAGTACAGTAGTAATACTTTCTAGTATACAAAAGATATCTATCTATATATATTAAATTCAAAGTCCTGACTGACATATATATCAACGCACAGCCTAAACTGCTGGTCTTAAAGACATGAAATTTGGAGGGTCTATTCTTTGTAAAGAGTAGGTATCCACTAAGAAAGGATTTTTCGAAATTCCACCCAGTGGGTTAAATGGGGGATGGAAGTTTGTATGAAAGTCCGTCATTTTTCAAGTTATTTGCACGAAAATTGGTATTTGGGTTTTCGGTCACAAATGAAGAAATACGTGTTTCAGGATTTTTGGGAAATTGGCCCATAAGGGTGGTAAAATAGGGGATGAAAGTTTGTATGGGAAATTTTTAATCTAAATATATAAAATGAAAATGAAAATGAAAATGAAAAAACTTTTTTATTCGTATAAACTTTTACAAGTGCTTACGAATAGTCGGATGCATCTACCACTGGTTCGGAATGCCTTTCCTGCCGAGAAGAACCAGCAAGAAACTCGGCGGTTGCTCTTTTCAAATATTTGATATAGGTACAAAATTATGCCATGTATAAAATAGTATTTGCAGTCTTGTGCGTTGCTGGAACGAGCTGCAGGTCAAATCCACGCTCTTTTATCATTTAGATAATCTTCAATTGTGTAATATGCTTTTTTCAGGAGCATATTTTTAATAGATTTTTTAAACTTGTGCAAAGGTAAGTCCAAAATAGTTTGCGGGATTTTATTATAAAAGGTAATACCAATACCCACAAATGACTTTTGGACTTTCCTGAGGCGGAAGGCAGGAGCTGCAAGTTTGTCTCTGTTTCTAGTTAGCGTATTGTGTAGATCACCAATTTTCTTGTAACTAAGAATATTTTGTCTTACAAAAATTATGTTATTATAAATATATTGAGAGGCTACAGTAAGGATATCTATTTCCTTAAATTTCTCTCGAAGGGAATCGCGTGGTCTTAAGTTATAAATTGCGCGTATTGCCCTTTTTTGTAATACAAAAATTCTCCCAATATCTGACGCTTTACCCCATATTAAGATTCCATAAGACATAATACTATGGAAGTAAGCAAAATATACTATCTTTGCGGTTTCCACGTCAGTTAACTGCCGAATCTTTCTAACAGCGTAAGCGGCAGAGCTTAATATGCTAGCAAGAGTTGATATATGGGTGCCCCATTGAAGCTTCGCATCTAAGGTTATCCCCAAAAATGTTGTAGTCTCTTCTATTTTTAATGTATCGTTATTTATCATTAAATTAATGTTACTTGTGTTCTTGGTATTGGGCAGTGCGAATTCAACACACTTAGTTTTTTTTTAATTTAAAAGTAAATTATTTACGGTAAACCAGTGAGTTACCTGAGATATGGCACCACTCACATCGTCAAAATTGTCTTTATTTCTATCAACTTTAAAAATCAAAGACGTATCATCAGCAAATAGTACAATATCGCAAGTATTTTGGACAAAATATGGTAAATCGTTTATGTATACCAAGAACATGAAAGGACCTAGAATAGAGCCTTGAGGAACACCCATTAGTGAGGCTGATCCGGATGACTTTACATCGTTAACACACACTGTTTGAATACGATTACCAAGATAAGACGCAATGAGACCAAGCGCAGTGTCTTTGATTCCGTAGTGGCTCAATTTAACCAGGAGAGTCTCGTGCTCAACGCAATCAAATGCCTTGGATAAGTCACAAAAAATACCAATGGCATTCTGTGAGCCTTCCCATGCACTGAATATATGCTTTAACAGCATTGCGGCCGCGTCGGTTGTTGATCGACCTTTAGTGAAACCATACTGCTCAGAATGGAGTAGCTTATTTAGATTAAAATGCCGAAGCAGTTGGTTGAGCATGATTTTCTCAAATATCTTGCTCAGTTTTGGCAAAATTGAAATTGGCCTGTAATTATTTGGATCACTTCTGCAACCAGATTTAAAAAGAGGTATCAATTTACTACATTTCAAGAGGTCTGGAAAGGATCCTGAATCCACAGATTCATTAAAAATTATGGCTAGATATGGCGCAATAATATCGATATATTGCTGATTATTTTTACTGATATCCCCCATAGATCTCCTGTTTTTTTGCTTTGTAAAGATTTGAACACTTTAATAATGTCATGTGGTGTAACGTATTCAAACCTAAACAAGACACCGCACTCAGCAACATTGGCCCTGAGTAGATCATAGGCTTCTGTTGGCGAGGAACTAAGGGAACTAGTAGTGGTGACTGGAATATTCCGGAAAAAATTCTCAAATGTATTTGCAATTTCAATGTTGGAGTCAATAACACGGTTATTAATTTTAAGCTCCAATTTATTGCTGTCCACTTTTTGTTTCCCAATTTCATCAGAGATAACATCCCAAGCTGCTTTTATTTTATTATCAGAGTTAATAACTTTTTGTTTTATGAAAAGTGACTTTGCTTGTATGCAAACCTTTCTGAATAATTTAGAATAATTTCTGACATATTCGACAAATGAGGGAGTATAATTATATTGTTTTTCTGCATACAAGTCGAACAACTTATTTCTGCTTTTATAAATGCCAACAGTAGCCCAGTCACTAAATTTAAGATTTTTAGACAGCTTTTTTCTCTACAGTTTTAAAAGTAGAATTAAATTGAGAGTTTATTAGATCAAAAAAAAAACATTATAGTGTTCATCCGGACCACCCTGTGTGAACTCAAGTTTAGGTAAAGCAGTTAAAACCTTTTGTTTGAACTGCTTTACCTTTTTAATGGTAACTGGCCTATATTTTATTAGTTTTGTTGTGTCTTGTTTATCACTGGGGACAGATATCATCTGTCCACAGTGATCGGATCTTAGATTCGTGATGATGGATTTTTCGACAATCGTGCAGTTACAGAAAATGTTATCTAGATAAGTGGCTGAATTTGCAGTTATCCGTCTTTTAAAAGGAAAAGGTGACTGACTGACTGACTGACTGATCTATCAACGCACAGCTCAAACTACTGGACGGATCCAGCTGAAATTTGGCATGCAGATAGCTATTATGACGTAGGCGTCCGCTAAGAAAGGATTTTTGAAAATACAACCCCTAAGGGGGTGAAATAGGGGTTTGAAATTCGTGTAGTCCACGCGGACGAAGTCGCGAGCATAAGCTAGTTATTGATATTATTAACTTGAAATTTGGAAAGGAAAAAGTCATGAGGTGAGGTGTCAGCTAAAAAACGACTATGAGAAAATCCCCCCCTAAAGGGATGAAATGGGGGTTGGAAAGTTATATGAAAGTCCTAGGTTTTTGAAGTTACAGACGTGAAAATCGAGATTTAGGTTATTAGTTTTAAATAATAAAACCTGTAGAAGTTATTCTGGAAAAACTCCCCCTAAGGGTGGTAAAATAGGGGATGAAAGTTTGTATGGAAGTTTTATTATTGTTAATTAAGGTGAAATTTGGAAAGTAGGTTCTTTATAAAACTTAGGTGTTAGCTAAGACACGGCGTTCAGAAAATCCTTCCCTAAGAGGGTGGAATGGGGGTGGAAGGTTATATCAAAGTCTTATGTTTTTAAAGATAGATACATTAGATGTTACGAGGTCGAGGGAGATCGTCTTTTTGATACTGAGATATTTCGTAAACGAAATTATTTTATGCTGAAGTATGTATATTATTTCACATTTTCTGTTCTTTTATAATTTTATTTTATTTACCAGCAGTACTTATTTACACCTAATTTAAATGGCAATTTTGTACACTTCAAGCAACTGAGCAATCTTATATCACAACCAATTCGAACATAATATAAACTTTCTCATTATGTTTATGTACAATATATTAAAGATCAATTATATGTATATTCAAAAAAAGACAAATGCAAATATATGTATATAATTTAAAAAATAGTCGCGCATTTGTGTTGCGTACATGCAGAAGAAGTGAAACTTCTTTGGTTTATATTCATATTACGCTCATTACTCAGCAGTCGTTTTCTAAAATTTTGGCAAGTTTTCTTATGATTACAAGAAGTCTATGCGGTATAGTATTTTCCGCGCGAATAAAGAAGTTTCACTTCAATGAACCGATAACCATGGCCCTCTGGTTAGAGATAATTTGTACTTTGGTTTAAATTAACAATATGCCACTGATATGTCGTCGTATTTACCTTATTTCAACAAAATCTATTTATAGTTTATCTTATACTAGGTAGCATAATACTGTTCCCGCCCACTACCGACCGGCGACCGTGCCGTTCACTTCCCAGCACAGCGGGCATGACTCGTGCCAGCAGTGGCACTGATCGTTCCGTCTCACTCGCACATTATACACAGGTACAGTGTGTAAGTGACAGAATGATTGGCACGAGTTGGCACTGTGTATATTTAAGTGAAAAGTGTAATCACTGGCGTTGGAGGTTATCTGTGTTCGCACGGAGCTGTCGAATCATTAAACAGAATTCACGCTAACTTTGAATACGCGTCTTTTAGTTGAAAATTCCACTTAAACCCAAATGTTGAACTCAAAACGCGAGTGTAGCGATGTGGCACGCTTCTGGCACGGTCACGGCACGGCTCGGTCTACGAGGCGGGTGCAGCGTGCGAGCGCGAGGCGTCGGCCACCACGAGCTGCGCGACGCGTGTTTGCAGTAGCGTTAGTCGCCTAGAAGCAAACAGGCGCGTCAGCTGACCACATATTGTACAGATTCAAATTAATTAATAATGTACATATTGATGAAGCATTTAATGCTATGCATTTAAGGATTTAATTAATATTTATGAAACCGAGAAATTGCTGTTTATACTCGGCTGCGATATCAAACCGATGATATGATATAGGCTTGAGGATTATACACGAAGTCTTGGAATGATGTGCTATAGGCTTGAGGATTATACACGAAGTCTTGGAATGATGTGCTATAGGCTTGAGGATTATACACGAAGTCTTGGAATGATGTGCTATAGGCTTGAGGATTATACACGAAGTCTTGGAATGATGTGCTATAGGCTTGAGGATTATACACGAAGTCTTGGAATGATGTGATATAGGCTTGAGGATTATACACGAAGTCTTGGAATGATGTGCTATAGGCTTGAGGATTATACACGAAGTCTTGGAATGATGTGCTATAGGCTTGAGGATTATACACGAAGTCTTGGAATGATGTGGGAAAACTGGGTACATTTAAAAAAATCACCACTTGACTCCGTAAATTTTGATATTTTAATAAATTGCAAGCAGTATGAAGTCGCCATGAGTGTTGCGCGAGTGTAATGTTGTGCGTATAAAGGTGCTCTCTCACCTGTTGATGGTGCGGTGCAGCAGCGGCGCGGGCGCCTCATGCGCCAGCAGCGCGCTCACGTGCGAGTTCACGTGCTGCTCGTGCTGCAGCTGCTGCAGCGCCTCCCTGCCGACCGACCGCACCCTTACTTGTCACTCCTCGCGATAGATACAAAGCCGCCATCTGTATTTTACTTCTTTCTTCCTGTGCAACTCTTTCATTCGTGTCTGTATTCATTACTGTGTATTATGGAGTACAAATTAAGTGTTTAAAAAGTTCAAAGAAGACCAAAGAAAGTTGGGATCCCCGCCCGAAGCAGGGCGCATACACTCAATAGTCAATAGTCCTGAACGACTTACACACGTTACCAGTATCAAACAAGAAAACTTCTTCCAGGGACTAGAGGCGTCGTAAAAAGGATAGCTTTATACTTCGATATTTGTGTAGAACCAAACAAACTTGTATAAACTTCCGGTGGAATGTCAACAATGTACGCATCTGTTCCTCTCCCGCTCCCTCGCGAAGGAGAGGTCGTTGAGCCTGTCCCACTCGTCCTGCAGCGGCGCGGGCGCGGCGGACGGCGGCGCGAAGTAGCCGCGCGCGCACACGCACGACAGCACCAGCCGGTCCATGCTGTGCTCCGTGCCCTTCTCGATGATCACCTGCGTCCCAGTCACATGTACCTGTTCCTCTCCCGCTCCCTCGCGAAGGAGAGGTCGTTGAGCCTGTCCCACTCGTCCTGCAGCGGCGCGGGCGCGGCGGACGGCGGCGCGAAGTAGCCGCGCGCGCACACGCACGACAGCACCAGCCGGTCCATGCTGTGCTCCGTGCCCTTCTCGATGATCACCTGCGTCCCAGTCACATGTACCTGTTCCTCTCCCGCTCCCTCGCGAAGGAGAGGTCGTTGAGCCTGTCCCACTCGTCCTGCAGCGGCGCGGGCGCGGCGGACGGCGGCGCGAAGTTGCCGCGCGCGCACACGCACGACAGCACCAGCCGGTCCATGCTGTGCTCCGTGCCCTTCTCGATGATCACCTGCGTCCCAGTCACATGTACCTGTTCCTCTCCCGCTCCCTCGCGAAGGAGAGGTCGTTGAGCCTGTCCCACTCGTCCTGCAGCGGCGCGGGCGCGGCGGGCGGCGGCGAGAAGTTGCCGCGCGCGCACACGCACGACAGCACCAGCCGGTTCATGCTGCGCTCCGTGCCCTTCTCGACGATCACTTGCGTCCCAGTCACACGTACCTGTTCCTCTCCCGCTCCCTCGCGAAGGAGAGGTCGTTGAGCCTGTCCCACTCGTCCTGCAGCGGCGCGAGCGCGGCGGGCGGCGGCGAGAAGTTGCCGCGCGCGCACACGCACGACAGCACCAGCCGGTCCATGCTGCGCTCCGTGCCCTTCTCGACGATCACTTGCGTCCCAGTCACACGTACCTGTTCCTCTCCCGCTCCCTCGCGAAGGAGAGGTCGTTGAGCCTGTCCCACTCGTCCTGCAGCGGCGCGAGCGCGGCGGGCGGCGGCGAGAAGTTGCCGCGCGCGCACACGCACGACAGCACCAGCCGGTCCATGCTGCGCTCCGTGCCCTTCTCGACGATCACTTGCGTCCCAGTCACACGTACCTGTTCCTCTCCCGCTCCCTCGCGAAGGAGAGGTCGTTGAGCCTGTCCCGCTCGTCCTGCAGCGGCGCGAGCGCGGCGGGCGGCGGCGCGCAGTAGCCCCGCGCGCACACGCGCGACAGCACCAGCCGGTCCATGCTGTGCTCCGTGCCCTTCTCGATGATCACCTGCGTCCAGTCACACGTTCAATAAACAACTCGTACATAAAATAGAAGATCGTGTAAAGCATACATTCGATTAAACAAGCAGAAAATTACCTAGATATTTGTCATGTAAATATTAGTCATCGTTTCTGCAACGGCCATCCTGATATATTCGTCACTCGCCAGTCAATCGGAGACAGTTCTCTCACACTCACCTCGAAGACGCGCAGCGTCTCCAGCGTCAAGTCGTGGTCATCCGCGAGGCAGTTGTCTATCAGAGCCAGCAGCAACGGCCATCCTGATATATTCGTCACTCGCCAGTCAATCGGAGACAGTTCTCTCACACTCACCTCGAAGAAGCGCAGCGTCTCCAGCGTCAAGTCGTGGTCATCCGCGAGGCAGTTGTCTATCAGAGCCAGCAGCAACGGCCATCCTGATATATTCGTCACTCGCCAGTCAATCGGAGACAGTTCTCTCACACTCACCTCGAAGAAGCGCAGCGTCTCCAGCGTCAAGTCGTGGTCATCCGCGAGGCAGTTGTCTATCCGAGCCAGCAGCAACGGCCATCCTGATATATTCGTCACTCGCCAGTCAATCGGAGACAGTTCTCTCACACTCACCTCGAAGAAGCGCAGCGTCTCCAGCGTCAAGTCGTGGTCATCCGCGAGGCAGTTGTCTATCAGAGCCAGCAGCAACGGCCATCCTGATATATTCGTCACTCGCCAGTCAATCGGAGACAGTTCTCTCACACTCACCTCGAAGAAGCGCAGCGTCTCCAGCGTCAAGTCGTGGTCATCCGCGAGGCAGTTGTCTATCAGAGCCAGCAGCAACGGCCATCCTGATATATTCGTCACTCGCCAGTCAATCGGAGACAGTTCTCTCACACTCACCTCGAAGAAGCGCAGCGTCTCCAGCGTCAAGTCGTGGTCATCCGCGAGGCAGTTGTCTATACGAGCCAGCAGCAACGGCCATCCTGATATATTCGTCACTCGCCAGTCAATCGGAGACAGTTCTCTCACACTCACCTCGAAGAAGCGCAGCGTCTCCAGCGTCAAGTCGTGGTCATCCGCGAGGCAGTTGTCTATCAGAGCCAGCAGCAACGGCCATTCCGACATGTGGCCCTCACCCACCAGCCAGTTGGAGAACTCTGGCGTAACAATAACATAACACAAGTCACCTTTTTCTTTTGTATATTTAGACAAGACATTATAATTAAGGCACCATATAGTGCAAGACAAGTCGTTCAAGCGGATGCATGCTCGGGCTCACCGTTGATGAGGTCGGGCGAGTCCACGACGCGCAGGCACTTGGCCAGCAGCGCCGTGGTGAGCAGCGCGGCGCGCGGCGAGGGCCGCTCCGCTCCGCTCAGCGCCTCCGCCGCCGCCTCCAGGAAGTGCGAGCGGAACACGCGCGCCAGGTGCGCCGCGATGATGGGGTGACACTCCTGCACACCCAGACACGACACTCACACACTATACACAGGTATACGCGCGATGATGGGGTGACACTCCTGCACACCCAGACACGACACTCACACACTATACACAGGTATACGTGTAAGTGAAATCAAATGATTAACGTTGCTCCTTTCGATTCGTTTCTTGAATGGCACGCGTTAAATCTATAACTGTGTATATTTGAGTGAAAATTCTAGTCACTGGAGTTGGAGGTTATATGAGTTTGCATGGAACTGTCAAATCATTTAACCAAATTCCGCTAACTTCAGGCAGGAAGCAGACGCGCGCGATCTACGTCTCACTGTCGCCTGATCACTTTCTGAGCATCGAACGTAGCTATATTCACACCGGCAGTAAACATTGGCAAATACTTTAGGATTATCCCACTTCTGATGTTCACATTCATTGACCTAGTCTTACATCTACTAGTACATTTATGGGAAGTTTTTATCTTGTTATACGTCAGTGCAATTTATGTAAGTACACTTTTACGTTGTTTACGGAAGTTTTGGTACGATACCCTTTTCAAAATCACAATAAATGAAAGATATTTTTTTAAAATTCTAATTTAAAAGTCAATATGCGAGAAATATTCTATTTTCGATATTGAAGATCGAATGCTTCAATTTCCAACTACCCTAGCATACGGGCCTCACGTTCACGAAGTAGTCGAGCCACGAGAAGAAGGCAGTGAGCTGTCTGCGGCCGGGGAGCCGCGGGGCGCTCTGCTCGCAGAACTCCGGGGATACGTACCTGGACACAATACAACATACGGGCCTCACCTTCATGAGCGTGTCGCAGTAGTCGAGCCACGAGAAGAAGGCAGTGAGCTGTCTGCGGCCGGGGAGCCGCGGGGCGCTCTGCTCGCAGAACTCCGGGGATACGTACCTGGACACAATACAACATACGGGCCTCACCTTCATGAGCGTGTCGCAGTAGTCGAGCCACGAGAAGAAGGCAGTGAGCTGTCTGCGGCCGGGGAACCGCGGGGCGCTCTGCTCGCAGAACTCCGGGGATACGTACCTGGACACAATACAACATACGGGCCTCACCTTCATGAGCGTGTCGCAGTAGTCGAGCCACGAGAAGAAGGCAGTGAGCTGTCTGCGGCCGGGGAACCGCGGGGCGCTCTGCTCGCAGAACTCCGGGGATACGTACCTGGACACAATACAACATACGGGCCTCACCTTCATGAGCGTGTCGCAGTAGTCGAGCCACGAGAAGAAGGCAGTGAGCTGTCTGCGGCCGGGGAGCCGCGGGGCGCTCTGCTCGCAGAACTCCGGGGATACGTACCTGGACACAATACAACATACGGGCCTCACCTTCATGAGCGTGTCGCAGTAGTCGAGCCACGAGAAGAAGGCAGTGAGCTGTCTGCGGCCGGGGAGCCGCGGGGCGCTCTGCTCGCAGAACTCCGGGGATACGTACCTGGACACAATACAACATACGGGCCTCACCTTCATGAGCGTGTCGCAGTAGTCGAGCCACGAGAAGAAGGCAGTGAGCTGTCTGCGGCCGGGGAGCCGCGGGGCGCTCTGCTCGCAGAACTCCGGGGATACGTACCTGGACACAATACAACATACGGGCCTCACCTTCATGAGCGTGTCGCAGTAGTCGAGCCACGAGAAGAAGGCAGTGAGCTGTCTGCGGCCGGGGAGCCGCGGGGCGCTCTGCTCGCAGAACTCCGGGGATACGTACCTGGACACAATACAACATACGGGCCTCACCTTCATGAGCGTGTCGCAGTAGTCGAGCCACGAGAAGAAGGCAGTGAGCTGTCTGCGGCCGGGGAACCGCGGGGCGCTCTGCTCGCAGAACTCCGGGGATACGTACCTGGACACAATACAACATACGGGCCTCACCTTCATGAGCGTGTCGCAGTAGTCGAGCCACGAGAAGAAGGCAGTGAGCTGTCTGCGGCCGGGGAGCCGCGGGGCGCTCTGCTCGCAGAACTCCGGGGATACGTACCTGGACACAATACAACATACGGGCCTCACCTTCATGAGCGTGTCGCAGTAGTCGAGCCACGAGAAGAAGGCAGTGAGCTGTCTGCGGCCGGGGAGCCGCGGGGCGCTCTGCTCGCAGAACTCCGGGGATACGTACCTGGACACAATACAACATACGGGCCTCACCTTCATGAGCGTGTCGCAGTAGTCGAGCCACGAGAAGAAGGCAGTGAGCTGTCTGCGGCCGGGGAGCCGCGGGGCGCTCTGCTCGCAGAACTCCGGGGATACGTACCTGGACACAATACAACATACGGGCCTCACCTTCATGAGCGTGTCGCAGTAGTCGAGCCACGAGAAGAAGGCAGTGAGCTGTCTGCGGCCGGGGAACCGCGGGGCGCTCTGCTCGCAGAACTCCGGGGATACGTACCTGGACACAATACAACATAATATCAGTCAGCTCCTCATGTTCCAAGATATTCAGGAGTTGACGCGGATACAGCTTCCGTAACGTAACCAGATCAACTAGCGTCACATTGAACACTTGACGGAAATCAGCATTGTCTGAACCTTGGGAAACGA
The DNA here is from genome assembly GCF_902806685.2 of Maniola hyperantus. Classification (NCBI taxonomy): domain Eukaryota; kingdom Metazoa; phylum Arthropoda; class Insecta; order Lepidoptera; family Nymphalidae; genus Maniola; species Maniola hyperantus. The sequence goes on along the minus strand of NC_048556.1, from coordinate 11,763,609 downwards.
TCAGTGCCAAATAAACTTAGAGCGATTGGTCTGGCATGGGAAGCTTTATCAAAACCCTGTGCTCTCAAACGAATCGAAGGACAAACCATGTTCTACAACTATCGTTCCCAAAATTGAATTTAAATTTCTTTGGTTAAAACAAAAAAACTAATGAGGATCATAATCAACACATTGGTCAAATCAAACGGATCTTGAAGCTTAGTAAAATACAGTATATGACCGACACCTTTGGATATTCCTTAGCCACTCTGGTCACCTGTTAGGAACATCGGATATATTTGGAAGAACTGCGTATTTCATGTTCACCCCCCAAAGGTCGAGTGTGTCTGGTGGAGATTTGGGCTGTAACAAGTGCAGTATCTCACGCCCAGGTGATGTTGAGCTGGTCCACGTCGCCGGGGTCGAGGTCGGGCGGCACGGCGCGGTACTTGCGCAGCAGCTGCTCCACCACGCTCTCGCAGGCCGGGCTGCTGGTCACCAGGTTGGCGATGTCGTCTTCGGGCAGCGAGCACACGATCATGATGCCCTCGCACGCGCGCAGCACCACCTGGTTGTCCTGCGCACACACACAGACACTTGCAGACGCTCTAAAGGGCAAAGAACCTAGAGCTGTGAAGCCAGTAAAATTAATAGTCACACAGAGACTATAGTGAACAAGTTCCCTGGGACAGGATAAAAGCGTCGCTTTAAGTGAACCAGTAAGAAAGTAACTCACAGCACTGTGCAAGTAGGTCAGCAGCAGGTCGATGAGCAGGAACTTGTCGTTGTCGTCGTACTGCGTCTTGCGGCTGCGGCTCGAGCCCTCCTCGTCCTCATCCTCGTCGTCGCGGCCGAGGCGCACGATGGCCACGCGCGCGCGCGGCGGCTCCACGTCGAACAGCGGGTTCTTCTTCGGCGTGCGGGCCTCGCTGCGCACAGGGAACAGGCGCTGGATATCCTCGGGCACGCTCAGTAGGCCGGCGCGCTCCTCCACGTAGGGCGTCGTGAACAGGTTGGCGAGGCCGGGCTCCTTGCGCACCAGCCCGCACAGCGTCAGCAGCAGTTCCACTTCTTCCTTCTCAGTGGGAGACGCGGGGTTCTCGTTGCATTGCAGCAACATCCGCTGCCAAACATTACATTACATTTTTACGCCCCAATCAAATGATAACAGGCACAGTTTTATATAAGCTTTACACGTTCACAAATGTTGGCAACATTAATAATTGTGAGCAGAGTTAGCAAGAAGCGCAACATTGTATTTCAATAGGGATATCTAAGATATTACAAAAAAAGCAAGTTTTAATTTTATTTAATACTAGCTTATGCTCGCGACTTCGTCCGCGTGGACTACACAAATTTTAAACCCCTATTTCACCCCTTTAGGAGTTGAATTTTCAAAAATCCTTTCTTAGCGGATGCTTACGTCATAATAGCTATCTGCATGCCAAATTGCAGCGTTTGAGCTGTGCGTTGATAGATCAGTCAGTCAGTCAGTCAGTCACCTTTTCCTTTTAAATATTTAGATTTTAGTATTAAAAAATTTAGTTGTAATTCAATCTAGCACTTCTAGAAAAAAAATTGGGATCCATATAGCCCAATTTTCCGACAGTCTCCGGAATCCATGTAGCAACACTTTCTTGGTGCACCACTATTTGTATCACGACAATAATTGGAGATGACACTTCACTATTTGAATATCCACAATTCCAATAGAAACTACTCCAACACAATTAAGGAGTGGTCATCAAATAATTAAATCCACTTATCAATAAGATGCAAGAATTAGTCTTCTCTAATAACCGTGTACGGGAGCGGTGTGCAGGCTCGACCGTACCAAAGGGAGATCTCCCACCGAGCGGTTGGTTGTGCTCGGTAGCGCCGGCTGGGCCAACGGTTGTCTTGAAACTTTATATATAGTCCAGATTGCAGAAAACTTAGTGAGAGTACTGTCGGCGGTACATTTGTTCGGGACTACGTCATGAAATGTTATCGATTGAACCACAGCCGGATATAATTATCCCGTATTTGTGCACATTGCAACAAGATGCATCACAAACTATCTCGTATCAGATACGAATCAAATATCGTTTGTCGAGTGTGACATCACTCACCTGCAGCGGCCTGTACACGTGCGCGCTGTGCAGGCAGGGCTGCCGCGTGCGGCGCAGCAGCGCGGCGGCGAGCGTGAGCGCAGCGGAGCGCGCGCCCGTCGGCCGGTCGGCCCGCGCCAGCGCCGCCAGCGCGTCCAGCAGCGCCACGCGGCGCCGCACCACCGCCTCCAGGCACGGCCCCACGCAGCCGTCCGCCTGCTCCGTCTGCTCCTCCACTATCAGCTGACGCACACGGCACGCATTACATACTGCGTCTAGCGACTAGCATATACACCTCGGAGCTCGGGCGCTGCTGATCGCGAGCTCCCGAGTCGGAACAGTTATATGATATTCTGTCAAAATAGTTTCAACAGCAGCCCGAAATTAGGAATTTGGCGATGTTCCACCCCAGTGCCTTCTGTCCCGAGCTGATCTCTCACCGGTTGTATCGGATTACCGTTGCATCGGCCTATCTTTAAGTTATCTTAGAGATCTAAACACGAGTCATCATGTTATCTGAAAAAAATGACTGAAGTGTCACTCGGGATGATAAGGATTGTAACGATACCCCTGTTCAGGTCACCGCTTTACCACTTCACCAGCTAAATGCGGTAGAATCCTAATCTCGGGATCCCCGAGCGAAACTAGAGTCAGTGAACAGTGGGTGTTCTGGATCATTTCGACCAGTGGAAAGATAGGAGTGACCCTGTGTGCTGGGAGTTATTCCCGTTGAGTGACACCTACATAATATTGCGTGTGTAACAAGTGTTAACTGAATGTGCACTTTTCCGTGATGTCATTTATTTTCAAATCCAAGATGGCGGACATGAACTTTTTACAAAATATTAGACATGGGTGTCGTTTTCATGGTTTTCGAGGATGCTGAATTTGATGATGACATTTATTTCCAAATCCAAAATGGCGGACATGGATCTATTACAAAAAATAGACATGGGTGTCGTTTTCAGGGTTTTCCAAGGTGTTGATTTTGATAATGACATTTATTTTCAAATCCAAGATGGCGGACACGGACTTTTTACAAAAAAAGACATGGATGTCGTTTTCAGGGTTTTCGAGGATGCTGAATTTGATGATGACATTTATTTTCAAATCCAAGATGGCGAACATGGATTTTTTACAAAAAATAGACATGGGTGTCGTTTTCAGAGTTTTCCAGGGTGCTGATTTTGATAGTGACATTTATTTTCAAATCCAAGATGGCCGACATGGACTTTTTACAAAAAATAGACATGAGTGTTGTTTTCAGGGTTTTCGAGGATGCCGATTTTGATAGTGACAATTATTTTCGAATCTAAGATGGCAGACATAGACTTTAAAAAAAAAATAGGCATGGGTGTCGTTTTCGAGGAAAATAAATGTCACTATCAAAATCAGCATTCTTGAAAACCCTGAAAACGACACCCGTGTCTATTTTTTGTAAAAAGTTCATGATCTTGGATTTGAAAATAAATGTCCATCAGATCCTGATGTAGCTATTTGTAAATTTTATACCAGAAAATCAAAGGGATGACCGTCTCTGCGTAGGAAGCGGGTTTGCGGTCTTACCGGTCTAAGTGGCCGCTCATTCAGATGACTGTATGCTCAGCTAATTAACTGACATCAGTAATAACAGATAAACTGAAGAACTACAAGCAGGTGAACTACAAGCAGGTGAACTACAAGCAGGTAAACTACAAGCAGGTGAACTACAAGCAGGTGAACTACAAGCAGGTAAACTACAAGCAGGTGAACTACAAGCAGGTAAACTACAAGCAGGTGAACTACAAGCAGGTAAACTACAAGCAGGTGAACTACAAGCAGGTAAACTACAAGCAGGTGAACTGCAACCAGGTAAACTACAAGCAGGTGAACTACAAGCAGGTAAACTACAAGCAGGTGAACTACAAGCAGGTAAACTACAAGCAGGTAAACTACAAGCAGGTGAACTGCAACCAGGTAAACTACAAGCAGGTAAACTACAAGCAGGTGAACTATAAGCAGGTAAATTTTTGGATAATGCCTGCGACTTGCTCCCCGTAGATTTAGGTTTTTATAAATCCCTGGAAACTCTTTGATTTTCCTGGATAAAAAGTAGCCTATTTCCTTTCTTGGGATGCAAGCTATCTCTGTACCCAATTTCATTAAAATCGGTCGAAAGGATATAGCAGATAGGCAGAGAGACACAATTTTACATTTATAATATCACTATGTGTGTGTTACCTGCAGCATCTGGTGCAGATGGTGCGGCACGCGCGTGTCTTCCATGTGCAGCTTGCTGCTCTCGTCGTAGCCCCCGTAGAAGTTCACCACCATCTTCCAGTGGTACTCCAGGTCCTCCAGCCGGGACGCCGGCGGCGCCAGCTGACACACACGCGCATGTAACACTTAGGTGAAGCTCATTGAGCCAACAATGTAAACTTTGAGGTACGAGAGTCCCCCGACTGACGTCCTACATGAGCTCAGTACAATCCCAATAATATTTGACTTTGACTTGGACTTTGAAAACCTGAGGCACCATTTAGGACTTGGAATAACATCAAAAACATAAAGTGCTATTTCAGATTTTCAAGAATAGGTAGTATAAAAAAATAAATGAGCAAAACCTTATAAGGTTATCAGACGAGCTATGTACTATGTACTATGTACTATGTTCTATTGGTACCTTTAATAAATGAAATGCACTATGTAATGCTCATTGTGATGAATATGTATTATCAGCTAGTGTATTAATGTGTATATGTATTAATTTGTAGCGATTGTAATTAATTAATTATACTTACAACGTCTGCGGCACTCTGCAGAACGTCGGAAAATCGACTTAGCATTGTTGACACGCTCCGTTTACCACCATGTCATTCAATTACGACCCTGCTATGATTTCAAGTCCTCAGAAAGATCTTCGATTACTTCTAAGGCATTTTTAAAATTTTACATTACACAAAATTGTAAAAAACAGCGAGTTTTTGAGATATTTATTTTCAAAATGTCAAACAAGTAAATTTTCCAATATTTTCCATTTTCTTGACATTTGAGGTTAGAGTGACAGAAGCTACAATCGTAATCACCTCTTGATGATGCTCGCTCACTATTGGTTACAATGTATTATTGCAACAAGAATACCATAAATTTAGCCAATCGTAACGATTGCGATTGTAATAGTGTTTGATGTAGTTTTCCCGCAATCGACCAGTCGTCATGATGACATGCTAAAAATTCCACAGATTAAATAATAACAGCAGCAAGACATCCAGTAGGACAACTTTCATATATTACAAAGTACTCTGTGAGGACAACGCAGCAGCATCGACATAGGAATACACCGTACTCCGTGGAGTACTACGTAGTAGTACTTCCAAATTCTTTGCGCAGCAGTAAACTGTAAGCACACGGGCATAGATTATCTACTATAGGGTAAACACCTCCGGTATAATAGGTAGTGTTCTGACTTCTGTGGTAAACAATAAACACTAATGTGACACTAATTATTATCATCCAACACGATCCAGTGCAATAATTTTAATTTTGCAAAACCTATTGTAAAAAATTCAAACATTAAAAGATTACCTATCTTATATTGATAAAGATTTAGTTACATATTTTCATTTTAGTGAGGATGCATATTATGACTAAATTAGATTTCTATCGAATGGAATATGAATATCGATTATTTTGAGTATCCTTTGCACAATCGTTAGTCTGTGGATTCATTTTGTCAAAATAATGTCGTTGGACGTTGTTTGTCAACCATTTGTCTTGTCAAATCTTTTTTCGTCGGTGTTGTCCACAGAGTACTTTGAGGTCTTAGTTTGAGGTAGGTAGGTACCTACTACAACTTTATAATATAACTAGCTGATCCCCGCGGCTTCGCCCGCGTAGATTTAGGTTTTTAAAGATCCCGTATAGCCTATGTCACTCAGGAATAATGTAGCTTTCTACTGGTGAAAGAATTTTTAAAATCGGTCCAGTAGTTTTTGAGCCTATTCAGTACAAACAAACAAACAAACAAACAAACAAACAAACAAAGTTTTCCTCTTTATAATATTAGTGTAGATAATACAACGGGCCGTGCAGCAGAAATCGTAATATTTTAATTTCGCCATAACTTCAAAACCAAACGTCCAATTTTAATCATTCAAAGACCAAATATTGGGGCTAATTCCTTTGTACACAATCTCTAAACTAAACTAAAATGGCACGTCTAAATCTATTGCTATCCCTTTCATAATGTTGCTTGCGGAAAAGGATAGCACTAGATTTAGACCTGTTAATTTAGTTTAGTTTAGAGATTGTGTACAAGAGAATCGGCCCCATTATCTCCATAAACTGTTCTTAGTGATGAAATCATTTATTTTGATAAGGATTAATAGCATGAGTAAAATAAACGCGTTTAAATGTAGTCCAAAAAAAATTCAAGATTTTTAAATAAAAAAATGGTTGCTGTGCCTCACTCGACATAGATGGGTATAGTGTGTCGCGGACTTTTTTGTAGATATTTATAAGATCTACAATTAATTAGAACATTTTATGGTTCTATCTTTTATAGTTTAGGCAGCGTACGCAAAATAAGTAACTTTTCTGGTTGATTTTTTACACCTTGTGTCCGAAAAACCCAAATATCTTACGGAACCCTATTTTTTTCCAAAATAAAATATAGCCTATGTTACTCGTGGATAATGTAGCTTTCGAATGGTGAAAGAATTTTTAAAATCGGTCCAGTAGTTTTTGAGCCTATTCAGTACAACCAAACAAACAAACAAACAAACAAACAAACAAACAAACAAACAAACAAACAAAGTTTTCCTCTTTATAATATTAGTGTAGATATGGTCTTGGAATGGTCTTGGATGTGTTGTCAAAGTGTTTGGTGTTGTCGTGGTGTTGTCCAGTACGTAGAATCCCTATTAATCTGTGGTGTTGTCAAAATGTTAAGGGAAGCTCAGCAACGTCAAATCAAAATTCAAAAAATTGTACAATTATTTTGAATTTACGTCACATGCCAATAGAATATTTACGTGAAATTTGCGTAAAAACAGAGTACATGTATTAATTATCCATTTAATACATTATCGTATTTACAGTAAGAATCTGCAATCAAAGCCAGAGTTGAATGTGATGTAGGCTGTAGCCATGTCCGACGACGAGGTTATCCGCTTCGAGATCACCGACCACGACTTGGACAATGAGTTCAATCCCAACCGGAACCGACGCGCGAAAAAAGAACACCAAATATACGGTACGTACGTTAACTCTTCTGCCGACTGCCAGCCAACAGCAGCAGTATTCAGCTGTACCTTCACAATATAATATCTTCAGTAGAACTGATGAAACTATACTGAACTTATATGACAAACTTTTCAAGAATCTGTAATGTAGACCAACCTGAAATGACCACTATTAATAATGTATATTACATAAGTATTTTAACAATGTTCATTGATATTAGGGGTTAAAGTATGAAATTGCCGATTTGTACTGAAAAATAAAAATTAGTTTTTTTTAATTTAACATATTTATTTAATCAAAATAATTACCATTATTATCTATACATTGCTGCCATCTAATAGGAAGCTCATTTATGCCTTTGCGATAGAACTCTGGTGATCTAGATTCGACAAACTGTGTGAAAGCATTTTGCACTGCCTCCTGAGAAGAAAACTTTTTATCACGCAGAAAATTGTCCAAATCACGAAAAAAATGGTAGTCCGTTGGAGAAGGGTCTGGCGAATACGGAGGGTGACGAATGGTTTCTAATTGCAGTTCGTGGAGAGTTAAAACAGTTTCTCGTGCTCTATGAGGTCTCGCGTTATCATGGACCAATAATGGTGAAGATCGATTCATAAGTCGGGGCTGTTTCTCTGCTAGTTTCGCTATCATTGTTCGGAGTTCGGCGCAGTAGACATCTGCCGTTATTGCTTGACGATCGGAGAAAGCTATAGTGAATAACACCACGCTGATACCACCAAACAGTTACCATTACCTTTTTATTGGTAAGCTTTGCTTTAGGACACTGTTGCGGCGTTTGACCTGGGGTCAGCCATTGCATTTTCCGCTTACGATTATCGTAAAGAATCCATTTTCATCACATGTTACAATTCGATCCAATATTCCTTCATTTCTGTATCGATTCAACAAGGCAACGCAAGTTTTAACACGCGTTTCTTTCTGCAGATCAGTCAAATCATGAGGCACCCATTTTTCATGGGTTTTTATTTTATCGATTTGACGCAATGACTCAATATTGTTGGTAAGGTAACGTTAAACCATGCCGCTAATTCCTGGGTAGTTTGGCTTGGATCGGCTTCCACCATCTCTTTCAAATCATTGTTATTCACTTGTGTGGGCGGTCTTCCACGTGGTTCGTTCTTCACATCGAAGTTTCCATCACGAAAGCGTTTAAACCAAAATCGCACAGTGCGTTCATTAGCAGTGCCCTCTCCAAACGCAACATTAATATTGCGAGCTGTTTCTGCCGCGTTAGTTTCGCTGGAACTCGTATTCAAAAATCACACGAATTTTCGAAGTATCCATCTTTATTGTCTAAGCTGAAAAAAAACAACTGAAAGTTGATAATCGAATGTTGCACATTTTTTAAAAGAAGAACGACATAGGTACCGTATGAAAAAAGTTTCACTTAAAAATCTCAAAGCACGAAGGTTCTATGTCAATTGGAAGTACCTATTACTTTACTTTAACCCCTACTATTTACATTGTAGGGAGGTCGTGACTCGTGGTGACTGCAGAGGTGCACATTGCTGTGTAGCAGCAAGCATTCAATAGTTATCAGTTCGTTTGATAAACGAGCAGCTGTTGCTGGCTAACTAATTCATAATTATAATTAACTAATTAATGAACAATTTGATTTCAGTTTTGCTTTAGCACTGGAAATGTTTTGTATCAACTTGTACAGTAGTTTTGTACAGATAAATAAAAAGATAAAAACGTTTTGAAAGTGAGTAGTGTGTGTGCAGGCGTGTGGGCGGCCGACAGCGACGACGAGGACAACGAGGACAACATCCGGCGCCGGACGCGCAAGCCCAAGGACTTCTCCGCGCCCATCGGCTTCGTGGCGGGCGGCGTGCAGCAGGCGGGCAAGAGGAAGGAGGACAAACGAGGTTCAATACATTTGTGACACAGATCTCAACACACATGAATCCTCTGTTCTCTTACTCTGTTTGTAACCATGGCCTTATCCCATTTTGATGAAATTTTGCACAGGCATAGCAGATCGGCTACTTTTATCCTGGAAAATCAAAGTGTTTCCCCGGGGCTCTAAACACCTTTAGTAATCTAGTGACACATAAAATATAAATAAGCTGTGAACTTTGTGAGTGTATGTACCTTTCGGTCAGTTGCAGCATTCTGCAAACATGGCAGTAAACACTGGCGTCCTCTGCAATGACTTGATTGTTTCATGTTCATTTGGTAAACATGTGTTGAGTGAATTTTTACTTAGGAATATATTTATTTATAGTTATATTTTATTGTTTTGTTTAGAAGTGCAAAAGTCCGACGCGTCCTCGTCGAAGGCCAAGTTCGTGGACAGTTCGGACGAGGATGCCCCGGCGCCCGACGAGAGCGAGACGGCGGGCATCCGGCGCGCGGGCCAGGGCATGCGCAGCGCGCAGCTGGGCGGCAGCGTGGGCACGTGGGAGCGCCACACCAAGGGCATCGGCGCCAAGCTGCTGCTGCAGGTCCACCACGCTGCACTCTTCTCGCTTCTAGCAGACGGCGGGCATCCGGCGCGCGGGCCAGGGCATGCGCAGCGCGCAGCTGGGCGGCAGCGTGGGCACGTGGGAGCGCCACACCAAGGGCATCGGCGCCAAGCTGCTGCTGCAGGTCCACCACGCTGCACTCTTCTCGCTTCTAGCAGACGGCGGGCATCCGGCGCGCGGGCCAGGGCATGCGCAGCGCGCAGCTGGGCGGCAGCGTGGGCACGTGGGAGCGCCACACCAAGGGCATCGGCGCCAAGCTGCTGCTGCAGGTCCACCACGCTGCACTCTTCTCGCTTCTAGCAGACGGCGGGCATCCGGCGCGCGGGCCAGGGCATGCGCAGCGCGCAGCTGGGCGGCAGCGTGGGCACGTGGGAGCGCCACACCAAGGGCATCGGCGCCAAGCTGCTGCTGCAGGTCCACCACGCTGCACTCTTCTCGCTTTTATCATGTTTATTTATCAAATTGGGGGTTCCAACAGTTTATTATACAGAAAAGTTTACCCAAACACAATCTTATCTTCTACCAGAGACAGTGATCAAAAGTATCTTCTGGATTTTTGCAATAACTGCTATAATTTGAATCACAATAATTGTATCTTCAAAAACATGATAAAATGTTACAAAATTAATAATCTTGATTGATTCAATATTTTTATCTACTTTCTGGCCAGTAGTGCAGCGGTTTCTGCCTTCTGTTGTGCGTCGCTAGCATCTACTTTCTGGCCAGTAGTGCAGCGGTGTCTGCCTTCTGTTGTGCGTCGCTAGCATCTACTTTCTGGCCAGTAGTGCAGCGGTGTCTGCCTTCTGTTGTGCGTCGCTAGCATCTACTTTCTGGCCAGTAGTGCAGCGGTGTCTGCCTTCTGTTGTGCGTCGCTAGCATCTACTTTCTGGCCAGTAGTGCAGCGGTGTCTGCCTTCTGTTGTGCGTCGCTAGCATCTACTTTCTGGCCAGTAGTGCAGCGGTGTCTGCCTTCTGTTGTGCGTCGCTAGCATCTACTTTCTGGCCAGTAGTGCAGCGGTGTCTGCCTTCTGTTGTGCGTCGCTAGCATCTACTTTCTGGCCAGTAGTGCAGCGGTTTCTGCCTTCTGTTGTGCGTCGCTAGCATCTACTTTCTGGCCAGTAGTGCAGCGGTGTCTGCCTTCTGTTGTGCGTCGCTAGCATCTACTTTCTGGCCAGTAGTCCAGCGGTTTCTTCCTTCTGTTGTGCGTCGCTAGCATCTACTTTCTGGCCAGTAGTCCAGCGGTTTCTGCCTTCTGTTGTGCGTCGCTAGCATCTACTTTCTGGCCAGTAGTCCAGCGGTTTCTGCCTTCTGTTGTGCGTCTACTCTTATGTTGTAATGAAATCATTGAATCCTTCAATCTGTGCATTTATAATAATAGTAGCGTGTCCTGTAGATGGGCTACCAGCCGGGCAAGGGCCTGGGCAAGGACCTGCAGGGCATCTCCGCGCCGGTGGAGGCCACCGTGCGGAAGGGCCGGGGCGCCGTGGGCGCCTACGGGCCGGAGAAAGCTGCTGTAAGTTATATTCACTACATAATACACATAATATAATTACAGTGAATTTAAAGTAAAATGAGAGTTAAGTAGTATGAGTGATGATAGATATATGAAGTGAAAATATACTTGTTGTAGCAAAAAGCCAAGAAGGAAGAAGAGCGTCGCCTGAAGGAGAAGGAAGAAGAGGAGAAAGGCACAAAAGAGAAAACATACAACTGGAAGAAGTCCCACAAAGGTCGCTACTTCTACAAGGACGCGGCGGACGTCATACAGGAGGGCAAGCCCACCATGCACACTGTCACCAGGTACTGCCACCATGCACACTGTCACCAGGTACTGCCACCATGCACACTGTCACCAGGTACTGCCACCATGCACACTGTCACCAGGTACTGCCACCATGCACACTGTCACCAGGTACTGCCACCATGCACACTGTCACCAGGTACTCTACCACTCCTCCGTCAACATGCTAATGTTATACAGGAGGGCAAGCCCACCATGCACACTGTCACCAGGTACTGCCACCATGCACACTGTCACCAGGTACTCTACCACTCCTCCGTCAACATGCTAATGTTATACAGGAGGGCAAGCCCACCATGCACACTGTCACCAGGTACTGCCACCATGCACACTGTCACCAGGTACTGCCACCATGCACACTGTCACCAGGTACTGCCACCATGCACACTGTCACCAGGTACTGCCACCATGCACACTGTCACCAGGTACTGCCACCATGCACACTGTCACCAGGTACTGCCACCATGCACACTGTCACCAGGTACTGCCACCATGCACACTGTCACCAGGTACTCTACCACTCCTCCGTCAACATGCTAATGTTATACAGGAGGGCAAGCCCACCATGCACACTGTCACCAGGTACTGCCACCATGCACACTGTCACCAGGTACTCTACCACTCCTCCGTCAACATGCTAATGTTATACAGGAGGGCAAGCCCACCATGCACACTGTCACCAGGTACTGCCACCATGCACACTGTCACCAGGTACTCTACCACTCCTCCGTCAACATGCTAATGTTATACAGGAGGGCAAGCCCACCATGCACACTGTCACCAGGTACTCCCACCATGCACACTGTCACCAGGTACTCTACCACTCCTCCGTCAACATGCTAATGTTATACAGGAGGGCAAGCCCACCATGCACACTGTCACCAGGTACTGCCACCATGCACACTGTCACCAGGTACTGCCACCATGCACACTGTCACCAGGTACTCTACCACTCCTCCGTCAACATGCTAATGTTATACAGGAGGGCAAGCCCACCATGCACACTGTCACCAGGTACTCCCACCATGCACACTGTCACCAGGTACTCCCACCATGCACACTGTCACCAGCAGGCCTAGCATGGGCCGGGAAATTTTCTCCCCGAGGAAAGGATAAAAATTTTATCCCCTCCGATAGTTATTTCCACTCTCCGAGCATGGGCACAGGGTTGGATATAATTATCCCCGGTGATAAGGCGGGGAAAGACTAGTCCTCGGTTAATGTCAAAGTGTTATTATTTTTTATCTGTGCTTTTGATTTTGCTCGTTTTCGTTACTCGTAACTCGTCTGTGGCTGCTTTTTATTTTAAAAGAGCTAGAAGCCGGAGCCGTAAAATAGTTTAAAAAACATTCACAGAAGATTATGCACGTAAGTATTGTTATTGTTTGTGTTTACCTAACCTAACTCCACTTTTGATTTATCCAAACTAAAAAATAATCGAATAGTTGAAATTCCTAGCTATCACAGTAAGTATCACAAAGACAATTTGTGTTAGTCAGTACACAAAATTGAAGTGATAATATATTGATATTGTTAGCGACAAAGAAATGCATAAATTGTTGTTTTATTTGCAGACATGGAAATATGTAGGTACTTGAAGAAGGGCACTGGCCACTGACTGACAAGTATGATGAGGCAGCTCGGGATGTAGGACCACCGGGAAATGTCTCAATAGTGCCGTCGGTCACATATATGAGCACATAAGTGTTCAATATTAATTATCACTGTTGGGCATAAATGCTCAACAGGAATTGGACCTGAAGACTCCATAATGGGCCAGCCAGGGAGATGCGTGTATTAATTTAGTTCTATTAAATGTGTGTCTTGTATAACAAACTCAAAATAACTTTAGGTACCTACCTATTGGAATAGGTAAGTTAGGTACACATCTTATCAACATAAAATTTTTCATTATTGTTTGAGATGATGATAAAACTAACAGTTCAGCACACTGCACTGAGAAGAGTTCAATATCACTTAAAATTGGTTAAGCTGGTATGGTTTGAGCTATTAAACTAACTTATTTCTTTATAAGCATGTCAAGCCAATGTTTTTATCTTATGGCAGGAAATCTTTGAAGTGTCGGTGGTGGACTATGGTGAGACTGTCGTTTAACCCACTTTGTACACAGTGGGTACTTTATAAAACCAATAGCCCCGAGTGGTTTTCCTATAAATGCCAATAAATAAATAAAAAGTAAGTAGAGGATATGTACATTTTTGTAATTTGTAAATAGTTATGAATATAGGAAGTTATTCTATGGCAGTGTGGTTTGATTGAACATTAAACTTGTTACTTCCTTTTCTTAAGGATAATAGCACTACTTTTAGATCTGTTAAGTTAACATCAGAGATTTGTGTACATCCAAATAAGCATTGTTTTAATTGGTATTCCTAATATTATGCCTAAAAGTTTGTGTTTGTTACTCAATCACACAGAAAGAGTACTTAAAGCAAAATTATTTTTTGAAGAAACTTATTTTTTGTTATAGCAGCAATAGAAATAAGTACAAAATTTCAACTTTAACCTGTTAGGTTTCAGGAGACAGACAGATGGAGAGCTGAGACTGTAATAGGGTCCCATTGATACCCTACAGAACCCTAGTAGTAGTAGTAGATATAAGGATGGGTTTGCACAAGGTGGTTTTAGGTAATAGGTACTTAAAGAAATATATTTTAATGCAAATATGTATTTATTATTCCATCCCTTTTTCCCTTTTATTGTCGGGCAACAGTTAGCAGTCTGGTTTGATCCATAGATATGTGAGATTTCTTTATTTGTTACATTTTCTAGTCTGTCCTTTGGTTGTTCCATTGGAATTCTGAAATATACAATTTATACATTAATGATTTTCAATAATAATAAATTAAGAGTAAGAGGATATACTGAAATGGTCTATAAAGTATAATAGGCTAACATATTTACTCTTACAAAACACTTATGATGAACCATTATAATTTGTAGTGTTTATTGTGTTTGTGTATCATTATGTATTTAACTATGATATAGGTGTGTATTTTAATTTAAGAATTGTTTTGTTAAATTAGACTCCTGCCTATTTTGTTCAAATAAATGATTTTATTATAATGAGTCATTGTGTTATTTTATATTTCCAATAATCCATACTAATATTATAAATGCGAAAGTGTGTCTGCCTGTCTGTCTGCTAGCTTTTCACAGCCCAACAGTCTAACCGATTTAGATGAAATTTAGTACCTACAGAGTTAGCTTACATCCCGAGGATGGACACCGGCTACTTTTTATTCTGGAAAATCAAATAGTTCTCACAGGATTTTCAAAACCTAAATCCACACAGATGAAGCCGCGGGAAATAAACATCCCATGACCTTGACTTGTATCTCACTGGTAACTACCATCTGCCAAGAGTCTTATAGATGTGAGGACGTAGAATAAATAGAGAATAGCCGCGAATACCTATTTGTAGGTATCTACTACCTACCTAAGTAGGTAACCTAAATTAGGTACCTATTCGTTTGCACAAGATGGTTTTAGGTAATAGGTAAGTACTTACTTACTTTTAAGAATCCATCCACCGAATTAATCGGCTTTAGTGCTTCATTAAGCTGCTCGCATAAGTACAGCACATAATATTTGTCTATCCGAAACAAGTGTTGGAATTAGCGTCGGGAAATTCAAAGGGATTACTTCCATCACTAATTACGTGCTCATGTTATTTTCGTTCTAAATTCTCTATTTCAAACTAATAAAAAAAGCGCGAGACATGTTTTTTGATCTTTTAATAATTGAGTTAAAGTTCTATGAGCTTATACCCACCTCTAATCTCGATGATAAAATTATCCCTCTCAAATGTCAAAAAAGGACAGTTTATCTTCTTTTATTTGGCCCCATGCTATAGACGGTGGATAAATAGTCCCCCGAGTCCCCGTGAAATGTCAAACGGGGATAAACTTCTCCTCTCCCCTGTTGCCGTGCTCTGAGGGGTGGAGAAGTTAATGTTATCTCCTGTGCAGTGGATAAAATCGGGGGATATAATTTTTATCTTCGGCCCATGCTAGCCGTGCAGGTACTCTACCACTCCTCCGTCAACATGCTAATGTTATACAGGAGGGCAAGCCCACCATGCACACTGTCACCAGGTACTCCCACCATGCACACTGTCACCAGGTACTCCCACCATGCACACTGTCACCAGGTACTCCCACCATGCACACTGTCACCAGGTACTCTACCACTCCTCCGTCAACATGCTAATGTTATACAGGAGGGCAAGCCCACCATGCACACTGTCACCAGGTACTGCCACCATGCACACTGTCACCAGGTACTGCCACCATGCACACTGTCACCAGGTACTGCCACCATGCACACTGTCACCAGGTACTCTACCACTCCTCCGTCAACATGCTAATGTTATACAGGAGGGCAAGCCCACCATGCACACTGTCACCAGGTACTCCCACCATGCACACTGTCACCAGGTACTGCCACCATGCACACTGTCACCAGGTACTGCCACCATGCACACTGTCACCAGGTACTCTACCACTCCTCCGTCAACATGCTAATGTTATACAGGAGGGCAAGCCCACCATGCACACTGTCACCAGGTACTCCCACCATGCACACTGTCACCAGGTACTGCCACCATGCACACTGTCACCAGGTACTGCCACCATGCACACTGTCACCAGGTACTCTACCACTCCTCCGTCAACATGCTAATGTTATACAGGAGGGCAAGCCCACCATGCACACTGTCACCAGGTACTCCCACCATGCACACTGTCACCAGGTACTCCCACCATGCACACTGTCACCAGGTACTCTACCACTCCTCCGTCAACATGCTAATGTTATACAGGAGGGCAAGCCCACCATGCACACTGTCACCAGGTACTGCCACCATGCACACTGTCACCAGGTACTGCCACCATGCACACTGTCACCAGGTACTCTACCACTCCTCCGTCAACATGCTAATGTTATACAGGAGGGCAAGTGTCTAATACATTTTGACTTTTAGGGAGGTTTTAATCAATAGTAAAACTAAAATTTTGGTTTCAAGCACGATTTTGTATTTTTGGTTCTATGAGTCGAATATTGTATTTCTGGTCCTTCGAACCCAGTTTTGAATTTGTGGTTCCTTGAGTCTAATTGTGTATTTCTGATTATGGTCCTTCAACCTGGATTTTGTATTTCTGGTCCCTCAAAGCAGGTTGTGTATGTCTGGTTTTGCGGCCTAAATTTTGTAATTGTATAATACTAATATGTAAATAAATACTATGAGTTGGATTTTGTATTTCTGAACCATTGAGTCAGATTTTGCATTTCTGGTCCCTCGTACCTGAATTGTGTATTGCTTGCTGGCATTTCTGGTCCTACGAGTCGGATTTTGTGTTTTTGGTGTCTCAAGCCGGATTTCGCTTTTCTGGTCCATCAAGCAGGAATCTGTATCTGATCCTTCCAACTGGAATGTGGATGGATGTGGAACTGGATTTTGAGTGTTATGTAACTTGCAGCAGTGCGACGGCATGCAGCACGCCTGTGATCGACATGACGGGGCGCTCGCGGCGCGTGCTGAGCGGCTACCACGCTCTGAGGGCCGCGGCGCCGCGCTACGAGCACGAGCCGCGCCGCGCCTGCACGCGCTTCGCCGCGCCCGCGCTCGCGCACAACCTGCATCTAGCCGTGGACTGCTGCGAGCGGGTGAGTGAACAATCGACATGACGTGCTGAGCGGCTACCACGCTCTGAGGGCCGCGGCGCCGCGCTACGAGCACGAGCCGCGCCGCGCCTGCACGCGCTTCGCCGCGCCCGCGCTCGCGCACAACCTGCATCTAGCCGTGGACTGCTGCGAGCGGGTGAGTGAACAATCGACATGACGTGCTGAGCGGCTACCACGCTCTGAGGGCCGCGGCGCCGCGCTACGAGCACGAGCCGCGCCGCGCCTGCACGCGCTTCGCCGCGCCCGCGCTCGCGCACAACCTGCATCTAGCCGTGGACTGCTGCGAGCGGGTGAGTGAACAATCGACATGACGTGCTGAGCGGCTACCACGCTCTGAGGGCCGCGGCGCCGCGCTACGAGCACGAGCCGCGCCGCGCCTGCACGCGCTTCGCCGCGCCCGCGCTCGCGCACAACCTGCATCTAGCCGTGGACTGCTGCGAGCGGGTGAGTGAACAATCGACATGACGTGCTGAGCGGCTACCACGCTCTGAGGGCCGCGGCGCCGCGCTACGAGCACGAGCCGCGCCGCGCCTGCACGCGCTTCGCCGCGCCCGCGCTCGCGCACAACCTGCATCTAGCCGTGGACTGCTGCGAGCGGGTGAGTGAACAATCGACATGACGTGCTGAGCGGCTACCACGCTCTGAGGGCCGCGGCGCCGCGCTACGAGCACGAGCCGCGCCGCGCTACGAGCACGAGCCGCGCCGCGCTATGAGCACGAGCCGCGCCGCGCTACGAGCACGAGCCGCGCCGCGCACGTGGGTATTCCCACGAGCGAAGCTAGTTTGAAATATATCGATACTTTTAGGCACTTCTGACCTGTCTCATAGTGGAGCTATTGTATAATATACGTGGGTGCGCCGTCCGCAGGACATCATCCAGAACGCGCGCGAGCTGCAGCAAGCCGAGGACGAGATCGTGGTGCTGGAGCGCGACCTGGAGGAGTGCAACCTCAAGCTGCGCGGCGAGGACGAGGTGATCGGCAAGGTGCAGGCCGTCCTGGCGCGCGTGCAGCAGCTCACGCGCCCCGACGTGTCGCTGGAGACCGCGCACGAGGTGCTCGCCGACCTGAAGGTAGCACTGGAACATGTCACCGCTTACCTCACACACATCCTGGCGCGCGTGCAGCAGCTCACGCGCCCCGACGTGTCGCTGGAGACCGCGCACGAGGTGCTCGCCGACCTGAAGGTAGCACTGGAACATGTCACCGCTTACCTCACACACATCCTGGCGCGCGTGCAGCAGCTCACGCGCCCCGACGTGTCGCTGGAGACCGCGCACGAGGTGCTCGCCGACCTGAAGGTAGCACTGGAACATGTCACCGCTTGCCTCACACACATGCTGGCGCGCGTGCAGCAGCTCACGCGCCCCGACGTGTCGCTGGAGACCGCGCACGAGGTGCTCGCCGACCTGAAGGTAGCACTGGAACATGTCACCGCTTGCCTCACACACATGCTGGCGCGCGTGCAGCAGCTCACGCGCCCCGACGTGTCGCTGGAGACCGCGCACGAGGTGCTCGCCGACCTGAAGGTAGCACTGGAACATGTCACCGCTTGCCTCACACACATGCTGGCGCGCGTGCAGCAGCTCACGCGCCCCGACGTGTCGCTGGAGACCGCGCACGAGGTGCTCGCCGACCTGAAGGTAGCACTGGAACATGTCACCGCTTGCCTCACACACATGCTGGCGCGCGTGCAGCAGCTCACGCGCCCCGACGTGTCGCTGGAGACCGCGCACGAGGTGCTCGCCGACCTGAAGGTAGCACTGGAACATGTCACCGCTTACCTCACACACATCCTGGCGCGCGTGCAGCAGCTCACGCGCCCCGACGTGTCGCTGGAGACCGCGCACGAGGTGCTCGCCGACCTGAAGGTAGCACTGGAACATGTCACCGCTTACCTCACACACATCCTGGCGCGCGTGCAGCAGCTCACGCGCCCCGACGTGTCGCTGGAGACCGCGCACGAGGTGCTCGCCGACCTGAAGGTAGCACTGGAACATGTCACCGCTTACCTCACACACATCCTGGCGCGCGTGCAGCAGCTCACGCGCCCCGACGTGTCGCTGGAGACCGCGCACGAGGTGCTCGCCGACCTGAAGGTAGCACTGGAACATGTCACCGCTTGCCTCACACACATGCTGGCGCGCGTGCAGCAGCTCACGCGCCCCGACGTGTCGCTGGAGACCGCGCACGAGGTGCTCGCCGACCTGAAGGTAGCACTGGAACATGTCACCGCTTGCCTCACACACATGCTGGCGCGCGTGCAGCAGCTCACGCGCCCCGACGTGTCGCTGGAGACCGCGCACGAGGTGCTCGCCGACCTGAAGGTAGCACTGGAACATGTCACCGCTTGCCTCACACACATGCTGGCGCGCGTGCAGCAGCTCACGCGCCCCGACGTGTCGCTGGAGACCGCGCACGAGGTGCTCGCCGACCTGAAGGTAGCACTGGAACATGTCACCGCTTGCCTCACACACATGCTGGCGCGCGTGCAGCAGCTCACGCGCCCCGACGTGTCGCTGGAGACCGCGCACGAGGTGCTCGCCGACCTGAAGGTAGCACTGGAACATGTCACCGCTTGCCTCACACACATGCTGGCGCGCGTGCAGCAGCTCACGCGCCCCGACGCGTCCTTGTTGTCACTTGTATCTGAACTAACTATATTCTTTTGTTATCAAATGACATGAGCTACCTTCAATTACAATCATTGTAATACTCACTTATCACACGTGAAAACCACTAGCGCAACGTAACATAGGTAAACCTAACCTAACCCTACCTAGGTCGCCTCCCATCACCCCTCACAGCGACCCCTCACCTCACTCTAACCTAATCTCAATATCATTATCATTATCGTATGGCTATCCTTAACACAGATCTAAAAATCTAGCTAGGATAGCCAGTTCTAGATCTTGTACCATTTTTAATATTGTATACAGGGTTACAGGAAAATAGGACACGATCCCGTTAAGGGGTTATAGTACAGGACATTAGCTATCAAACGACCCCTAAAGTGCTTATGCGAAAGTGTATCGTTTTCGAGTTATTCATTTTTTTATTTTTTTCTTGGTAAAAGGGTGTTTGCCACTTTAAAAATTAATAAAAAAAAGGAACAATGTATTTCAGCAGATTTTTTGTTAGAATTTTCTACCTGGTCTCTTTGTTGTGTAATTTTTTCTTGATTTTATAATTTTTTTTTATAATTTTTTTGTACCAATGGATAGCTAACGAAACGTAGATGTTTTTAAAATAATCCGCAGGATAAGTGCCATAGTAATTTTTACAGAAAATTTGCAAGTTATTCAAAGAATTAAATTTAAAAAGCGAAAACTTGTACAGTTTTTGGGCTGTAATTTTAAAATGCTTGAAGATTTTTTTAGTTTTATAACTGTTTATTATTAACAAGGATATGTACTAGCAAGAAATAAAAAAAAATCTGCTGAAATACATTGTTCCTTTTTTTTATTAATTTTTAAAGTGGCAAACGCCCTTTTACCAAGAAAAAAATAAAAAAATGAATAACTCGAAAACGATACACTTTCGCATAAGCACTTTAGGGGTCGTTTGATAGCTAATGTCCTGTACTATAACCCCTTAACGGGATCGTGTCCTATTTTCCTGTAACCCTGTATGCTTATGTCAACGAGCACGCAAATTTGTTCAAGATCAAATCCATGTATGTGTGTAACTAGATGATTGAAAAATAAACGTTTTATTTATTATTATTATTATTTATTATTATCATCATCATCATCATCGCATCATGTGATTAGGGCACAATTGCTATTGCAACCTCTCAATCAAATCACTAGCTATTTCTTTATCTGAAAATCTAAAGGCAATCTACCACTGGTTCGGAATGCCACAGCCTACTACTGCGAGAAGAGGCAGCAAGAAACTCGCATGACGACTAACTCAATCACTAATCTCAACAATGAACATTCTTTAAAGAATCATCACCCTTGATCTAAATCTGATCGTATTATTAGCCAAGGACAGTCACTAAACACAATCTGATAACTCAGTCATCATTTGAACTCACGAATTACTCTATTATTAAACAGTAATCGATACTCGATACTCGATATTCGTTAAACACTTATCACGAGAATATTATTAATAGTGCTTTGCAGACAAAGTCACCGGATGGCACTAGATGTTACGATTTAACACAATGTACATTAGCATCGAACAATTACTGTTCTAACTATACCGAATTCAATATCACGATTAAGAAACTACCTACCTATCTCAAATAATAATAATTAGCTGAGCTATAATCTGATACTTAATTAATTTAACGCGAGAGAGAATTAGAGCCTCAATAGCTCAACCAGTATAGGAGTGGACTGAAAACCGAAAGGTTGACGGTTCAAATCCCGCCCGTTGCACTATTGTCGTACCTACTCTTAGCACAAGCTTGACGCTTAGTTGGAGAGGAAAGGGGAATATTAGTCATAATATTCTTAAAAAAATAATAATCTGAACAACAACAAAATACGTGCGTGTCAAAATCCAACTCTGACAACTAAAATAAAGATGGCTACCTTCCGTAGAGTAAAGCTTCCTTCATACGTTTCTTTTCACGGAGTCTACGACAGTAAGAACTCTTTCAATATCGACCCTCCAATATATATATTGTACGGAAGCGGTGTGCCGTGTGCCGTGTGCCGTGTGCCGTGTGCAGGCTCGACCGTAGCAAAGGGAGATCTCCCACCGAGCGGTTGGTTGTGCTCGGTGGCGCCAGCTGGGCCGACGTACAGGCGCGATACACTAACATTCCTCATTAGTCCTCATTTTGGAGGTTATTGGGACACAAGTATCAAGCTCCCAATAACCTCCAAAGTGAGGGTGGGTGAAGTGTAGTGTGCAGTTTGCAGTGTGCGCGTGTTGTGCAGGAGGCGTTTCCGCTGGAGTACGGCATGTTCGGGCTGGGCACCATCGGCGGCAGCATCGTCAGCCCGCTGTTCAGCGCGCTCACGGCGGGCTGGAACCCGCTGGCGGCGCCCGCGCTGCCCGCGCCCGCCTTCCGCAAGTGGCGCGCGCTGCTGGACGAGGAGGCCTACAACGCGCTGCTGTGGCAGCACTTCGTGCCGCGCCTCGCCGCGGCCGCCGAGTGAGTCACTGGTCGCGCCACACGGCGCTCACGGCGGGCTGGAGCTGGGCTGGCTGGTAGTTATTTTCCGACTCGGGGAGAGGATCATAAAACCCCAAGTGGACCGATCGCGTATTAAGTTGTACGAGAGCGGTGTGCAGACTCGACCGTACCAAAGGGGAGATCTCCCACCGAGCGGTTGGTTGTGCTCGGTAGCGCCAGCTGGGCCGACGGTTGTATCTTGAAACTTCTATATATAGTCCAGATTGCAGAACACTCTGTTAGTGCGAGTACTGTCAGCGGTACATTTGTTCGGGACTATGTCATCGATTGAACAGCGCCATCTAGTTTCTATTGTGGCAACCGCCACAAAGTATTTCATCGAATTTTATTTCGCTCACGGGCCCCGAGATTGGTGTTCTTTCGTATGGTGATGCGGCGGTGTGTGGGCGAGAGAGAGGTGTGACAGCGTGTTCTGGTGGCAGGGAGTGGAACCCGCGCGCGCCGGAGCTGCTGCTGGGCGTGCTGGAGGCGTGGCGCGACGCGTGCCCCGCGTGGGTGGCGCGCGCGGCCGTGGCGCGCCACGTGGTGCCGCGCGTGCTGGCCGGCGTCAAGGCGTGGGACCCCACGCGCGACCCGCAGCCGCTGCACGCCTGGGTGCTGCCCTGGCACGCGCTGGCCGGGGACACGCTGGCGCGCGAGGTGTACCCGCTGATCCGCGCGCGGCTGGCGGCGGCGCTGGCGGCCTGGCACCCCGCCGACCAGAGCGCCAAGCCGCTGCTGGCGGCCTGGCGCGGCGCCTGGGGGCCGGCGCTGGCGCCGCTGCTGCACCAGCACGTGGCGCCCAAGCTGGAGCACTGCCTGCACGCCGCGCCCATCGAGCTGCTGCACGCCAAGCAGAACTGTGAGTGCAATTTCTGTTTCAATGACTCCACTCCACGGGTGATTTGTCACGGAAACTAAGTTTCCAATAATTTTCGCACAATCTCTTAGTACAGCAGTAGCTACTGATTTTCTGTTAAACACGCAGCCGAGTGTTCTCGCTCGCACACTCATGTTAAACACGCAGCCGAGTGTTCTCGCTCGCACACTCATGTTAAACACGCAGCCGAGTGTTCTCGCTCGCACACTCATGTTAAACACGCAGTCGAGTGTTCTCGCTCGCACACTCATGTTAAACACGCAGCCGAGTGTTCTCGCTCGCACACTCATGTTGAACACGCAGTCGAGTGTTCTCGCTCGCACACTCATGTTAAACACGCAGCCGAGTGTTCTCGCTCGCACACTCATGTTGAACACGCAGCCGAGTGTTCTCGCTCGCACACTCATGTTAAACACGCAGCCGAGTGTTCTCGCTCGCACACTCATGTTAAACACGCAGCCGAGTGTTCTCGCTCGCACACTCATGTTGAACACGCAGTCGAGTGTTCTCGCTCGCACACTCATGTTAAACACGCAGCCGAGTGTTCTCGCTCGCACACTCATGTTAAACACGCAGTCGAGTGTTCTCGCTCGCACACTCATGTTAAACACGCAGCCGAGTGTTCTCGCTCGCACACTCATGTTGAACACGCAGCCGAGTGTTCTCGCTCGCACACTCATGTTAAACACGCAGCCGAGTGTTCTCGCTCGCACACTCATGTTAAACACGCAGCCGAGTGTTCTCGCTCGCACACTCATGTTGAACACGCAGTCGAGTGTTCTCGCTCGCACACTCATGTTAAACACGCAGCCGAGTGTTCTCGCTCGCACACTCATGTTGAACACGCAGTCGAGTGTTCTCGCTCGCACACTCATGTTAAACACGCAGCCGAGTGTTCTCGCTCGCACACTCATGTTAAACACGCAGTCGAGTGTTCTCGCTCGCACACTCATGTTAAACACGCAGCCGAGTGTTCTCGCTCGCACACTCATGTTGAACACGCAGTCGAGTGTTCTCGCTCGCACACTCATGTTAAACACGCAGCCGAGTGTTCTCGCTCGCACACTCATGTTAAACACGCAGCCGAGTGTTCTCGCTCGCACACTCATGTTGAACACGCAGTCGAGTGTTCTCGCTCGCACACTCATGTTAAACACGCAGCCGAGTGTTCTCGCTCGCACACTCATGTTAAACACGCAGTCGAGTGTTCTCGCTCGCACACTCATGTTAAACACGCAGCCGAGTGTTCTCGCTCGCACACTCATGTTGAACACGCAGCCGAGTGTTCTCGCTCGCACACTCATGTTAAACACGCAGCCGAGTGTTCTCGCTCGCACACTCATGTTAAACACGCAGTCCGAGTGTTCTCGCTCGCACACTCATGTTAAACACGCAGTCCGAGTGTTCTCGCTCGCACACTCATGTTAAACACGCAGCCGAGTGTTCTCGCTCGCACACTCATGTTAACACGCAGTCCGAGTGTTCTCGCTCGCACACTCATGTTAAACACGCAGCCGAGTGTTCTCGCTCGCACACTCATGTTGAACACGCAGTCGAGTGTTCTCGCTCGCACACTCATGTTAAACACGCAGCCGAGTGTTCTCGCTCGCACACTCATGTTAAACACGCAGTCGAGTGTTCTCGCTCGCACACTCATGTTAAACACGCAGCCGAGTGTTCTCGCTCGCACACTCATGTTGAACACGCAGTCGAGTGTTCTCGCTCGCACACTCATATTAAACACGCAGCCGAGTGTTCTCGCTCGCACACTCATGTTAAACACGCAGCCGAGTGTTCTCGCTCGCACACTCATGTTGAACACGCAGTCGAGTGTTCTCGCTCGCAAACTTCATGTTTAACAGCGAGCCGAGTGTTCGATCGATCGCACACTCATGTTAAACCGCAGCCGAGTGTTCTCGCTCGCGACACTCATGTTAAACACGCGCCGAGTGTCTCGCCGTCACACATCATGTTGAACAACGGCAGTCGAGTGTTTCTCGCGCCGCACACTCAGGTTAACACGCAGCCAGTTTTTCTCGCTCGACACAGTCTGTTTAAACATTAAACACGCAGCCGAGTGTTCTCGCTCGCACACTCATGTTAAACACGCAGCCGAGTGTTCTCGCTCGCACACTCATGTTAAACACGCAGCCGAGTGTTCTCGCTCGCACACTCATGTTAAACACGCAGCCGAGTGTTCTCGCTCGCACACTCATGTTAAACACGCAGCCGAGTGTTCTCGCTCGCACACTCATGTTAAACACGCAGCCGAGTGTTCTCGCTCGCACACTCATGTTAAACACGCAGCCGAGTGTTCTCGCTCGCACACTCATGTTAAACACGCAGCCGAGTGTTCTCGCTCGCACACTCATGTTAAACACGCAGCCGAGTGTTCTCGCTCGCACACTCATGTTAAACACGCAGCCGAGTGTTCTCGCTCGCACACTCATGTTAAACACGCAGCCGAGTGTTCTCGCTCGCACACTCATGTTGAACACGCAGCCGAGTGTTCTCGCTCGCACACTCATGTTAAACACGCAGCCGAGTGTTCTCGCTCGCACACTCATGTTAAACACGCAGCCGAGTGTTCTCGCTCGCACACTCATGTTAAACACGCAGCCGAGTGTTCTCGCTCGCACACTCATGTTGAACACGCAGTCCGAGTGTTCTCGCTCGCACACTCATGTTAAACACGCAGCCGAGTGTTCTCGCTCGCACACTCATGTTAACACGCAGTCGAGTGTTCTCGCTCGCACACTCATGTTAAACACGCAGCCGAGTGTTCTCGCTCGCACACTCATGTTAAACACGCAGCCGAGTGTTCTCGCTCGCACACTCATGTTAAACACGCAGCCGAGTGTTCTCGCTCGCACACTCATGTTAAACACGCAGCCGAGTGTTCTCGCTCGCACACTCATGTTAAACACGCAGCCGAGTGTTCTCGCTCGCACACTCATGTTAAACACGCAGCCGAGTGTTCTCGCTCGCACACTCATGTTAAACACGCAGCCGAGTGTTCTCGCTCGCACACTCATGTTAAACACGCAGCCGAGTGTTCTCGCTCGCACACTCATGTTAAACACGCAGCCGAGTGTTCTCGCTCGCACACTCATGTTAAACACGCAGCCGAGTGTTCTCGCTCGCACACTCATGTTAAACACGCAGCCGAGTGTTCTCGCTCGCACACTCATGTTAAACACGCAGCCGAGTGTTCTCGCTCGCACACTCATGTTAAACACGCAGCCGAGTGTTCTCGCTCGCACACTCATGTTAAACACGCAGCCGAGTGTTCTCGCTCGCACACTCATGTTAAACACGCAGCCGAGTGTTCTCGCTCGCACACTCATGTTAAACACGCAGCCGAGTGTTCTCGCTCGCACACTCATGTTAAACACGCAGCCGAGTGTTCTCGCTCGCACACTCATGTTAAACACGCAGCCGAGTGTTCTCGCTCGCACACTCATGTTAACACGCAGCCGAGTGTTCTCGCTCGCACACTCATGTTGAAACACGCAGCCGAGTGTTCTCGCTCGCACACTCATGTTGAAACACGCAGCCGAGTGTTCTCGCTCGCACACTCATGTTAAACACGCAGTCGAGTGTTCTCGCTCGCACACTCATGTTAAACACGCAGCCGAGTGTTCTCGCTCGCACACTCATGTTAAACACGCAGCCGAGTGTTCTCGCTCGCACACTCATGTTAAACACGCAGCCGAGTGTTCTCGCTCGCACACTCATATTGAAACACGCAGCCGAGTGTTCTCGCTCGCACACTCATGTTAAACACGCAGCCGAGTGTTCTCGCTCGCACACTCATGTTAAACACGCAGCCGAGTGTTCTCGCTCGCACACTCATGTTAAACACGCAGCCGAGTGTTCTCGCTCGCACACTCATGTTAAACACGCAGCCGAGTGTTCTCGCTCGCACACTCATGTTAAACACGCAGCCGAGTGTTCTCGCTCGCACACTCATGTTAACACGCAGCCGAGTGTTCTCGCTCGCACACTCATGTTAAACACGCAGCCGAGTGTTCTCGCTCGCACACTCATGTTAAACACGCAGCCGAGTGTTCTCGCTCGCACACTCATGTTAAACACGCAGCCGAGTGTTCTCGCTCGCACACTCATGTTAAACACGCAGCCGAGTGTTCTCGCTCGCACACTCATGTTAAACACGCAGCCGAGTGTTCTCGCTCGCACACTCATGTTAAACACGCAGCCGAGTGTTCTCGCTCGCACACTCATGTTAAACACGCAGCCGAGTGTTCTCGCTCGCACACTCATGTTAAACACGCAGCCGAGTGTTCTCGCTCGCACACTCATGTTAACACGCAGCCGAGTGTTCTCGCTCGCACACTCATGTTGAAACACGCAGCCGAGTGTTCTCGCTCGCACACTCATGTTGAACACGCAGCCGAGTGTTCTCGCTCGCACACTCATGTTGAAACACGCAGCCGAGTGTTCTCGCTCGCACACTCATGTTGAAACACGCAGCCGAGTGTTCTCGCTCGCACACTCATGTTAAACACGCAGCCGAGTGTTCTCGCTCGCACACTCATGTTAAACACGCAGCCGAGTGTTCTCGCTCGCACACTCATGTTAAACACGCAGCCGAGTGTTCTCGCTCGCACACTCATGTTAAACACGCAGCCGAGTGTTCTCGCTCGCACACTCATGTTAAACACGCAGCCGAGTGTTCTCGCTCGCACACTCATGTTAAACACGCAGCCGAGTGTTCTCGCTCGCACACTCATGTTGAACACGCAGTCGAGTGTTCTCGCTCGCACACTCATGTTAAACACGCAGCCGAGTGTTCTCGCTCGCACACTCATGTTAAACACGCAGCCGAGTGTTCTCGCTCGCACACTCATGTTAAACACGCAGCCGAGTGTTCTCGCTCGCACACTCATGTTAAACACGCAGCCGAGTGTTCTCGCTCGCACACTCATGTTAAACACGCAGCCGAGTGTTCTCGCTCGCACACTCATGTTAAACACGCAGCCGAGTGTTCTCGCTCGCACACTCATGTTAAACACGCAGCCGAGTGTTCTCGCTCGCACACTCATGTTAAACACGCAGCCGAGTGTTCTCGCTCGCACACTCATGTTAAACACGCAGCCGAGTGTTCTCGCTCGCACACTCATGTTGAACACGCAGCCGAGTGTTCTCGCTCGCACACTCATGTTTAAACACGCAGCCGAGTGTTCTCGCTCGCACACTCATGTTGAACACGCAGCCGAGTGTTCTCGCTCGCACACTCATGTTGAACACGCAGTCGAGTGTTCTCGCTCGCACACTCATGTTAAACACGCAGCCGAGTGTTCTCGCTCGCACACTCATGTTAAACACGCAGCCGAGTGTTCTCGCTCGCACACTCATGTTAAACACGCAGCCGAGTGTTCTCGCTCGCACACTCATGTTGAACACGCAGTCGAGTGTTCTCGCTCGCACACATCATGTTAAACACGCAGCCGAGTGTTCTCGCTCGCACACTCATGTTAAACACGCAGCCGAGTGTTCTCGCTCGCACACTCATGTTAAACACGCAGCCGAGTGTTCTCGCTCGCACACTCATGTTAAACACGCAGCCGAGTGTTCTCGCTCGCACACTCATGTTAAACACGCAGCCGAGTGTTCTCGCTCGCACACTCATGTTAAACACGCAGCCGAGTGTTCTCGCTCGCACACTCATGTTAAACACGCAGCCGAGTGTTCTCGCTCGCACACTCATGTTAAACACGCAGCCGAGTGTTCTCGCTCGCACACTCATGTTAAACACGCAGCCGAGTGTTCTCGCTCGCACACTCATGTTGAACACGCAGCCGAGTGTTCTCGCTCGCACACTCATGTTGAACACGCAGCCGAGTGTTCTCGCTCGCACACTCATGTTGAACACGCAGCCGAGTGTTCTCGCTCGCACACTCATGTTGAACACGCAGTCGAGTGTTCTCGCTCGCACACTCATGTTAAACACGCAGCCGAGTGTTCTCGCTCGCACACTCATGTTAAACACGCAGCCGAGTGTTCTCGCTCGCACACTCATGTTAAACACGCAGCCGAGTGTTCTCGCTCGCACACTCATGTTGAACACGCAGTCGAGTGTTCTCGCTCGCACACTCATGTTAAACACGCAGCCGAGTGTTCTCGCTCGCACACTCATGTTAAACACGCAGCCGAGTGTTCTCGCTCGCACACTCATGTTAAACACGCAGCCGAGTGTTCTCGCTCGCACACTCATGAACGTTATAGCGTATGCAAAACAAAAATAAAGCGCGATTAAACTCTCAAACTTAGTGCGATTTTGCTTCACGTTTATTCACAAGCTATTTTATGGAAAATAGCAAATGCTACATATGAAATGGCTTTTCACGTGATTCCCGGCCGAGTCGCTGCCTCCGGCCGCGGCGCTGTTGTCGCACTGTCGGGCTTCTATCGGATATACTTAGAGAGCTCAGGAACTACATATGTGGTGGATATCTGTACTGTCCAGATGTCCGCTCGGGTGTAGAGCTCCTCGTGGGCGTGTGTTGCAGCGGCGTGGCTGTGGTGCGTGGAGTGGGTGGAGCTCGTGGGCGCGCCCACCATCGGCGCCATCGCGGCGCGCGCGCTGCTGCCGCGCTGGCTCAGCGCGCTGGCGGCGTGGCTCAACACGGCGCCGCCGCACGCCTCCGTGCTGGCCTCCTACACCGACTTCAAGGTAACTGATCCGCGCTCCTGCCGCGCTGGCGGCGTGGCTCAACACGGCGCCGCCGCACGCCTCCGTGCTGGCCTCCTACACCGACTTCAAGGTAACTGATCCGCGCTCCTGCCGCGCTGGCGGCGTGGCTCAACACGGCGCCGCCGCACGCCTCCGTGCTGGCCTCCTACACCGACTTCAAGGTAACTGATCCGCGCGCCTGCCGCGCTGGCGGCGTGGCTCAACACGGCGCCGCCGCACGCCTCCGTGCTGGCCTCCTACACCGACTTCAAGGTAACTGATCCGCGCTCCTGCCGCGCTGGCGGCGTGGCTCAACACGGCGCCGCCGCACGCCTCCGTGCTGGCCTCCTACCCCGACTTCAAGGTAACTGATCCGCGCTCCTGCCGCGCTGGCGGCGTGGCTCAACACGGCGCCGCCGCACGCCTCCGTGCTGGCCTCCTACACCGACTTCAAGGTAACTGATCCGCGCTCCTGCCGCGCTGGCGGCGTGGCTCAACACGGCGCCGCCGCACGCCTCCGTGCTGGCCTCCTACACCGACTTCAAGGTAACTGATCCGCGCTCCTGGCGCGCTGGCGGCGTGGCTCAACACGGCGCCGCCGCACGCCTCCGTGCTGGCCTCCTACACCGACTTCAAGGTAACTGATCCGCGCGCCTGCCGCGCTGGCGGCGTGGCTCAACACGGCGCCGCCGCACGCCTCCGTGCTGGCCTCCTACACCGACTTCAAGGTAACTGATCCGCGCTCCTGCCGCGCTGGCGGCGTGGCTCAACACGGCGCCGCCGCACGCCTCCGTGCTGGCCTCCTACACCGACTTCAAGGTAACTGATCCGCGCTCCTGCCGCGCTGGCGGCGTGGCTCAACACGGCGCCGCCGCACGCCTCCGTGCTGGCCTCCTACACCGACTTCAAGGTAACTGATCCGCGCTCCTGCCGCGCTGGCGGCGTGGCTCAACACGGCGCCGCCGCACGCCTGTGTGCTGGCCTCCTACACCGACTTCAAGGTAACTGATCCGCGCTCCTGCCGCGCTGGCGGCGTGGCTCAACACGGCGCCGCCGCACGCCTCCGTGCTGGCCTCCTACACCGACTTCAAGGTAACTGATCCGCGCTCCTGCCGCGCTGGCGGCGTGGCTCAACACGGCGCCGCCGCACGCCTCCGTGCTGGCCTCCTACACCGACTTCAAGGTAACTGATCCGCGCTCCTGCCGCGCTGGCGGCGTGGCTCAACACGGCGCCGCCGCACGCCTCCGTGCTGGCCTCCTACACCGACTTCAAGGTAACTGATCCGCGCTCGACAGTTCTCAGTGACAGACATTTTCTGATAAGGCCCATAAGTACTTCAAGTTCGGACGAGAAGACATCTCGCAGCTTCCCGAGCGCTGCTCAGCCGCCTGTATACTTACACGCAAACAATTCAACCATGTTAACTATTTCAGAAAATGTTCCCCGAAGAGATCCTCGCGGAGCCCGCCGTGCGCGACTTGTTCCGCAAGGCGCTGGACATGCTCAACCGCAGCTCCGACCTGCAGGGCGTGGAGCCCCCGCCCGCGCCGCGCCCCGCCGTCGCCGACCTCGCGCCGTCCTCGCAGCAGAAGAGCTTCTCCGAGCTGCTGGAGGCGCGCTGCGCCGAGCGCGGCGTCACGTGCGTGCCGCTGCCGGGCAAGGCGCGCGAGGGCCGCCCGCTGTACGCCGTGGGCGCGCTGCAGTGCTACGTCATCCGCAACGTCATCATGTACTCGTCGGACGGCGGCCGCAGCTTCGCGCCCGTGCCCTTGGAGCGGCTGCTGGCTCTGGTGGCGGAGTGAGCCGGTGCACACAGAAGAAGTCATCGCCATAGATCGTCATCAGAGAACCGCCATACTTTGAAGCCTACTCGTAGGTTGCCACAATGTTGACGCGATACGAACCTAAGACGAAAAGCAACTTACAACGAGCCTGAATCACGCTAACGAAGTTTTAATCCGAAAATATTACAAGTTCCGAGATACAAATGACAACGGTGGAATCAGCTGGGCCCCGGCCCCTGAGCATGACAGCCGCTCGGAGGGAGATCTCCCCCTTGTACGGTGGAGCCGACGACACACCGCTCCCGTACTAAGCCAGCTCTGTGTGGTCTGTGCCGCCATGCGCATGTGCGTCACGCACCGCGCCAGCTCTGTGTGGTCTGTGCCGCCATGCGCATGTGCGTCACACACCGCGCCAGCTCTGTGTGGTCTGTGCCGCCATGCGCATGTGCGTCACACACCGCGCCAGCTCTGTGGTCTGTGCCGCCATGCGCATGTGCGTCACACACCGCGCCAGCTCTGTGTGGTCTGTGCCGCCATGCGCATGTGCGTCACACACCGCGCCAGCTCTGTGTGGTCTGTGCCGCCATGCGCATGTGCGTCACACACCGCGCCAGCTCTGTGTGGTCTGTGCCGCCATGCGCATGTGCGTCACACACCGCGCCAGCTCTGTGTGGTCTGTGCCGCCATGCGCATGTGCGTCACACACCGCGCCAGCTCTGTGTGGTCTGTGCCGCCATGCGCATGTGCGTCACGCACCGCGCCAGCTCTGTGTGGTCTGTGCCGCCATGCGCATGTGCGTCACGCACCGCGCCAGCTCTGTGTGGTCTGTGCCGCCATGCGCATGTGCGTCACCCACCGCGCCAGCTCTGTGTGGTCTGTGCCGCCATGCGCATGTGCGTCACACACCGCGCCAGCTCTGTGTGGTCTGTGCCGCCATGCGCATGTGCGTCACACACCGCGCCAGCTCTGTGTGGTCTGTGCCGCCATGCGCATGTGCGTCACACACCGCGCCAGCTCTGTGTGGTCTGTGCCGCCATGCGCATGTGCGTCACACAACGCGCCAGCTCTGTGTGGTCTGTGCCGCCATGCGCATGTGCGTCACACACCGCGCCAGCTCTGTGTGGTCTGTGCCGCCATGCGCTAGTGCGTCACACACCGTGCCAGCTCTGTGTGGTCTGTGCCGCCATGCGCATGTGCGTCACACAACGCGCCAGCTCTGTGTGGTCTGTGCCGCCATGCGCATGTGCGTCACACACCGCGCCAGCTCTGTGTGGTCTGTGCCGCCATGCGCTAGTGCGTCACACACCGCGCCAGCTCTGTGTGGTCTGTGCCGCCATGCGCTAGTGCGTCACACACCGCGCCAGCTCTGTGTGGTCTGTGCCGCCATGCGCATGTGCGTCACACAACGCGCCAGCTCTGTGTGGTCTGTGCCGCCATGCGCTAGTGCGTCACACACCGCGCCAGCTCTGTGTGGTCTGTGCCGCCATGCGCGTGTGCGTCACACACCGCGCCAGCTCTGTGTGGTCTGTGCCGCCATGCGCGTGTGCGTCAC
Organism: Maniola hyperantus; assembly: GCF_902806685.2. Taxonomy (NCBI): domain Eukaryota; kingdom Metazoa; phylum Arthropoda; class Insecta; order Lepidoptera; family Nymphalidae; genus Maniola; species Maniola hyperantus. Next base: position 11,730,272 of record NC_048556.1, on the reverse strand, counting down.
ACATGCAAGCGTAATACTTTGTTTTAAAATATTCCAAAAGGGCTCTATTTTGTTATGAAATTATTGGGAAAAATTATCCATGATCTTTCATAAATGTTGAATATTATGTTACTCAACACTGATATTAATTAAACATCGCGAGAAACCTGCATGCCTGCAAGTTCTGCATAGCAAAAAACCTGCATGCCTGCAAGTTCTGCATAGCAAAAACCTGCATGCCTGCAAGTTCTGCATAGCAAAAACCTGCATGCCTGCAAGTTCTGCATAGCAAAAAACCTGCATGCCTGCAAGTTCTGCATAGCAAAAACCTGCATGCCTGCAAGTTCTGCATAGCAAAAACCTGCATGCCTGCAAGTTCTGCATAGCAAAAAACCTGCATGCCTGCAAGTTCTGCATAGCAAAAACCTGCATGCCTGCAAGTTCTGCATAGCAAAAACCTGCATGCCTGCAAGTTCTGCATAGCAAAAAACCTGCATGCCTGCAAGTTCTGCATAGCAAAAACCTGCATGCCTGCAAGTTCTGCATAGCAAAAACCTGCATGCCTGCAAGTTCTGCATAGCAAAAACCTGCATGCCTGCAAGTTCTGCATAGCAAAAACCTGCATGCCTGCAAGTTCTGCATAGCAAAAACCTGCATGCCTGCAAGTTCTGCATAGCAAAAACCTGCATGCCTGCAAGTTCTGCATAGCAAAAACCTGCATGCCTGCAAGTTCTGCATAGCAAAAAAATATTATAAATACAGTTCCGAAGTATTTTTTTGACGGCCAAAATGATTTACTGTGCCCATATCTCCAACACTTACTACACTGCGTCACTTGAACCATGTAGCGTTCCACCCTCACTTTCATGCCTGTGCCCATATCTCCAACACTTACTACACTGCGTCACTTGAACCATGTAGCGTTCCACCCTCACTTTCATGCCTGTGCCCATATCTCCAACACTTACTACACTGCGTCACTTGAACCATGTAGCGTTCCACCCTCACTTTCATGCCTGTGCCCATATCTCCAACACTTACTACACTGCGTCACTTGAACCATGTAGCGTTCCACCCTCACTTTCATGCCTGTGACCATATCTCCAACACTTACTACACTGCGTCACTTGAACCATGTAGCGTTCCACCCTCAATTTCATGCCTGTGCCCATATCTCCAACACTTACTACACTGCGTCACTTGAACCATGTAGCGTTCCACCCTCACTTTCATGCCTGTGCCCATATCTCCAACACTTACTACACTGCGTCACTTGAACCATGTAGCGTTCCACCCTCACTTTCATGCCTGTGCCCATATCTCCAACACTTACTACACTGCGTCACTTGAACCATGTAGCGTTCCACCCTCACTTTCATGCCTGTGCCCATATCTCCAACACTTACTACACTGCGTCACTTGAACCATGTAGCGTTCCACCCTCACTTTCATGCCTGTGCCCATATCTCCAACACTTACTACACTGCGTCACTTGAACCATGTAGCGTTCTACCCTCACTTTCATGCCTGTGCCCATATCTCCAACACTTACTACACTGCGTCACTTGAACCATGTAGCGTTCTACCCTCACTTTCATGCCTGTGCCCATATCTCCAACACTTACTACACTGCGTCACTTGAACCATGTAGCGTTCTACCCTCACTTTCATGCCTGTGCCCATATCTCCAACACTTACTACACTGCGTCACTTGAACCATGTAGCGTTCCACCCTCACTTTCATGCCACATATATAGCTCTATGGTGCTATGGTGCTATGGTGCTATGGTGCTATGGTGCTATGGTGCTATGGTGCTATGGTGCTATGGTGCTATGGTGCTATGGTGCTATGGTGCTATGGTGCTATGGTGGTAACGAAGATAGTTTCACTCGCAATCCAATCGGATGTTTCACTTTCTCTACGGAACAACCTTCAAACGAGACTTGTATGTCAGACGTCATTTTAGTTTGTATATGTTTTGTATGAACATCCTCCACAATCGTGTGAATGCTATATACCTTCTCTTACAATACTTTAGATGTGACTAATGTTTCAGCACTGTTTTCATCATTGAATAATTTACTTATTCAAAGTTTATTTAGTTTTCTATAATAATATAATCAAAGGTGTGTGAAGTCAGCCAATCCGCACTGGGCCAGTGTGGCGGGCTATGACCTAAACCCTATCATTCTGAGACGAGACCCATGCTCTGTAGTGGGCTGGCGATAGGCTGCACATGCTGATGATCATCCATACTAATATTGTAAATGCGAAAGTGTGTCTGTCTGTCTGTTAGCTTTTCACGGCCCATCCGTTTAACCGATTTCGATGAAAATCGGTATGGAGATAGCTTGCATCCCGGGGAAGCCGGGACCAGCACCGACATCACTGCATATGACTTGTTATAAGACTGAAAAGCGAAAAGGCAAATACCTACCTTCTTCAGTTATCCTGATAATATTATAAATGTGAAAGTGTGGAATAAAATTTATTATGTAAAACTATAATACTTAAAAATATCAATAATTTTTTTTTTTAAAGAATATTAGCCATGTTAAATGACTAATATTCCCCTTTCCTCTCCAACTAAGCGTCAGGCTTGTGCTAGTAGTGAGTAGTATTAAAATAACTAAAACTATGAATTAAAATACTTATCAAAACTTTGAGCCCTAGGTAGGGTGGCCATTATGCAGGCAACATTCCCGCGCTGAATAGCTATTGAAAGTCGTTGCGCGAGAAAGCTGCCCGCGCGAGGGTCGCCTGTTGCCTCCCTAAGGCGTTTGCTGAGGTCCTTGTGGAGCCCCCGGGCACCCTTGCCCCACGGACCCAGTGTCTCGGCGCCAAACGGGACAAATTCGTATTGGGCGCCGAGACAACTGTATTTGCTTGTTCTGTGGCGCTCTCGCGCGTCCGCCGCAGCCCCGGCTCGATTGTGTATAGGACGCCGCCAGTGTATCGTCACGTCGGCACTGACGCGCGCGAGTGGCGAGACAAGCGGCCACGTGGGCTCCGCAAGAGGCACCTTCGTGGGCTACGCACAGTGCAGCGGCAATGCGTAATGGTGAGGGGTAGTAGCCTCGCCCGGTGCCTGCCTACAGCGGTGTCGATGACCGATATTAAGTCGTCCCAAGCCCTTTGTATCTGTTTTTTTTTTTTTTTTTTTTTTTTTACTTGTCGCTATGACAAGTGTCACCGCTCCCCTGACAAGATGTCAGAGACTTTTTTAGACTATAAATTTTGAATTACGCTAATTTGTTATTTATTTAATTTATTTATTTAATTTTATTTGTTGACAGAAGTGTCACTTTATGCAAGGTGAAAGGAACAGAACCATGCAATTTCTGTCCATGTTAGTTTATGTATTCTTATAATATAAAACAACATTGGACCTTTATTATCTGGTTCTGTTCCTTTCAATGACTATTCTCGCAATTTTCAAGCAAAATTCTAATCCTTTGTATCTGTTAGCCAGGCATTCTTGCCCTCATCCGAGCACGCAACCTCGCAGTTCGTACCCAGAGGGGCTTTAAGGATTTTACCTGCGAGATCGGAGGTGCTATGGATTGAGGCCAAGAATGCTGGTAGCGCAATGCCTGAAATTTTGCGTATACCTAAGCCACCATACCTTATCGGCAAGGTGGCTTGCGCCCATGCCTGCTCATTGAATTGTATATTTAGTATAGATTTCTAACTGCGACTTTAGAAGCTGATCAATTGGCTGTTTCCATGTAGGACAGCAGCGGAGTAAATACGTGAATTTTGGAACGAAACGACAAAATTTTAAAATAAAAAGAGCGGAGTGGCTGCTAATTTTAAGAAGGCGGACCGAATGGTTATTAAATTTAGATAGGTATCAAATTTGTTAGAACAGTTGGGATGGTTTTGTAGAGGTGCAACCTCTGCCGTTACTTGGCTGGCAGCTATTAAGATAACTTCGCAGCTGCCACACAACAATATTCAAATTTGGAACGCAGTGGAGAATCCTCCTGGTCACGCACGTTACAAGATTCCACATTCCCTATCATCCGCTCGTCACGTCAACATCTTCTACCATTGTATTATATAAAGCTCGCGAGCCCGTCTGTATTGTACATAACATATCAATTGTAAAGTGTAAAATAAACATCACTATATGTAGCTGGTTCTTCATTACATCAACCCTTCAGCTACAGTTTCATCCAAAACGGGTGATCCAAGGAGATGTACACTCTCTTTGAATACAATCTTAATATTAGGCGCGACGTTAATGAAATTTTTAAGATGTTGAACTGCAATAGGAGAATCTAGTGATTCAGAAATATACAACTCGCATTTATTGAAGTTTAATTCAAGGCCAATATCTTTAAATTTGTTATTAATTTGAATTAAATCTGATTGGACCGTCTGAGAATCACCACCTAGCGTGCCATCGTCAAGGTACCATACATTTAATTTTGAATTTAGACTGTGTATAATCGAATTGATTGCTAAACTAAATAAAGCTGGGCCGAGGGGATCAACCTACCTACTTCCGAAAGGATTTCGTTATTTTTGTGTAATAATTTTGATGGTTCGTGATAGCATTGTAATAAAAAATTATAAATTTCGGGAGCCGTTAATTTCACAAATAACTGCCAAAGAGCCGAAATAAACTTTGACGAAAATGGTCAAGCGCACGCGCATACGCGCACACGCGCACACGCGCACACGGGGGTGCACAGGGCACACGCGTAGCTTGCCTTCTTGCCTCAATAAAAGTCGCAAATGTTGTCCGCAATCGAAGTGGCAGTCGGGGTTGTGTGGATACACCGCTTGGCCGGACTTCTCTTTCACCACGTGGTAGGAGTCCCGTTGAACGCTGTACTCTCTGCACTCTGCAGACGGACTTGAAGCTGTTAGTGCCGCAGACCAAAAGCTTCCCCAGTGCCAAGGAGACCAGTTTTCCACTTGGACCCTAACAAACTCTTTCGTTGGTAAATCAAAGGGTTTCCATTTCAGCCGACTCAGCTGCAAGTGCGATATTGAAACAATTGCCTTGTTAATTTAATTGTTCCCTGTTAATTTTGTTTAAATTCGAGCCTTTTTGTAGTTACTTTAAAATAATAAATTAAAATTTACAAAATTTTCCTTGTTTAGACGTCTTGTCACCATTGACATAAATAAAGTGTGGACGTTTGTTACTCAACCTCGCAATAACGGCTGAACGGATTTGGGTGTGGAACGGATACATTATACCCTGGACTAACACACATTTGGATTTGGGATTTTGAAAAATGTAAATTTCGCGTGGATTTCTAGTAGTTATATAAAAATAGTTTACCCGAGAGGTCTATGAGGAAAATATTATAATTAGTATTTAGGTACTAGTATATTGTAAATCATTCTACTGTACCTACTGTGCCCACTGCCCACTGCCCACTGCTGCAGTTCAGACGATATCTGTGCGTCTGTGTGTCGCACGTAGGTAGGTAATTCGTGTTTTGTACAGATAAGGCCACTTTGTTATGTACACAACAGAATATGATAAGTGTTGTGTAAACTGAGCAAAGAAGGCAATAAGGCTTTGAGGACACCACTATGGTGCCAGTAAATAGAGCATTTAACCTCGCACTAAATTTCCGATCCAATTTCTTTTTTTTAGGTTAAGGGTCACTTACCTACTGATGACCATAAAATGACGAAAATGCTGACAGATCCAGGTGGAGCTTCGTGTTATTCGTTCAGTGGATATTTCGGAAACTATCCACTTTAGCGCAAAAGTTATTCAGACTATTATTGTAGAGAATAAAATTTCGCATCTTTTGTTTCCTGTAAACTTTTTTGTAAATATTACCGTTTATTGGTGGTTTTTCTATTTCGGCTGATAACTTTTAAAATATTGGAAAAACCGGTTCATTAAATCGGCCATAAATCGTAAACGATAAGTTTTACAAAAAAGTTTACAGGAAATAAAAGATGCAAAATTTTATTCTCTACAATAATGGTCTGTATAATTTTTACCATAAAGTGGATAGTTTTCGAGATATCGGCCAAAAACTTTTCTTCAAGATTGCGATCGAAGCTCCACCTGGATCTGTCAGCATTTTGTGATTTTATTGTCAGTTAAGTGACCCTTAACCCAAAACAAAAAAGAAATTGGATCGGAAATTTAGTGCGAGGTTGACCAAAAAAAAAACGGCTTTATTTACTGTACTAACCATTCGAGGACATCAGTTGAATCCTCACTCGGCGCTACAGCAGACAGCTGGCATCTTTGCGGTTGCAATGTATTTATAGTCGGGGTGGGGACGCCCCGCGTGACGTCAGTACGTGGTACGTGTACCGACGTCCGACACGCATGACGCATGGGGCGCCTCGCCGCCACTGCTCTGACCTCTGAATGACCTCCGCAATGTTGACACGAGATAAAGTTCCAACCTTGTCCACAGAACTACCTACCTACTACATTACAGTCAATAATTAGATAAAATAATAACATGATGTTTTTATTAATTAAATAGTAACAGCTTGCATTTGTAGATCATAATATGAAGTAATGACCTACTTCATTAGGTAAATAATAGTATATTTTGGCACATACGACTTAAGATTAACACTTATCAATGGCATATATTATAATAGAAAATTAACATGTTCTTAAAGTTTAATTGCCTTCGTACACCAACGTGAACACAAGGATGGATGCCACTACACTGTGTACTTCCCATATAGCATACCTACTGGCAGTGTGTACTGTGAGTACCTACTGTCCAATATACCTACTCGTTACATTGCTCAATATTGGACATGTGTACTGTGAGTACCTACTGTCCAATATACCTACTCGTTACATTGCTCAATATTGGACATGTGTACTGTGAGTACCTACTGTCCAATATACCTACTCGTTACATTGCTCAATATTGGACATGTGTACTGTGAGTACCTACTGTCCAATATACCTACTCGTTACATTGCTCAATATTGGACATGTGTACTGTGAGTACCTACTGTCCAATATACCTACTCGTTACATTGCTCAATATTGGACATGTGTACTGTGAGTACCTACTGTCCAATATACCTACTCGTTACATTGCTCAATATTGGACATGTGTACTGTGAGTACCTACTGTCCAATATACCTACTCGTTACATTGCTCAATATTGGACATGTGTACTGTGAGTACCTACTGTCCAATATACCTACTCGTTACATTGCTCAATATTGGACATGTGTACTGTGAGTACCTACTGTCCAATATACCTACTCGTTACATTGCTCAATATTGGACATGTGTACTGTGAGTACCTACTGTCCAATATACCTACTCGTTACATTGCTCAATACTGGACAAGTTAACATTCAGTTTAAAGCCAGAAGAAAGAAGAACATCTTAGATCGGTCAGACTATTCGAGTAAGGTTAGAGTTTATAATGCTGCTGGCACATTGGTGCGTCGTGCCGTGCCGCACGCCGCACGGTGCGGTGTGCGTGCCGCACGGTGCGGTGTGCGTTCGGCGCTGATAATTAATATTACCTATAATTTGCTACCTTCAGTTTACAATCTGGGACTCTATTCTCTATGGCATTGAAATAGTACCTAATACCTTTATTCGAGTGCTGACACGCGCGGTTTGTGATTCCTGCTAACTAGCGCGAGGTGCCCAGCTGTGGGACTGGACATCAGCTGAGCGCGACTGTTAGCAGGTGACACTGTTACCCACGGCAGCGACGCGCTGGTAGAGCACGGCGGCTACTCGGCTGCGGCGCGCTGGTAGCGCACGGCGGCTACTCGGCTGCGGCGCGCTGGTAGAGCACGGCGGCTACTCGGCTGCGGCGCGCTGGTAGCGCACGGCGCGGAAGCACTGCACGGCGTTGGCGACGCCCAGCGAGAAGTTGCAGATGGACAGCGAGTAGTTGACGGGGCGGATGACGAGGCAGTAGCGCGTCCAGATGAGGCCCGTGGCGGCCAGCGTGGCCGACTGCGTGGCCGACACCGTGGCCAGCGGCCGCCGGTACTGCTCCAGCGACGCCGCCACCAGCGCCTGCGCCGACCGACAAGCATTCGTGAATCATACGAGCGAGCGAGTGCTACCACAGAAAACCTACACACCAGAGTTTCACTTTACAATTTTGAGTCTGCTGAAAGTTGAAATTATGATTTGGAAAGAGCAACTGCCGAGTTACTTGCCGGCTCTTCTCAGTACCAATCTGCATTATGAACCGGTTGGTACTGACACACGTGGCATCGTTCCTGTTGATCGTACGACAAGCCGCGAGCTCACACATGTGCGACGCCTAACGAACACCTATCTCACGAAATTTAAATAAAACAATTTTTTAAAACAGTCTCAAGTAAGTTTCAAACATGCTTGCAGAGAGTATTATGTGCATATCAAAATGAAACCCATTCCCAACAGCGCAGCGTTGTGCATCGTGGCGACATCATGGTGTCAACTGTCACATGCCTTCATCCCATGCAGAGCGTCGCCTCGCCGCTCGCGTGCCTGCCCCGTGAGCGTTACCGACACCTCGACACCTCGACACCTCGACACGCCGATATATGAGCATTAGATATAGTCCGCGCCAATCAAATAGTCGCTATTGAAATTAACCGCAAGACGCGTTGAAATAGCATTTTTAGGCGTCAGTGGGACGCGCGACGAGAGGGGAACACCTCACCCCGCGCTCGCCACCTGCATTAGTGTGAGTGCTACATCAGTACACGGTACGTGCGCGAGCTCGCACTCGCACCATAGTAGGTCGGAAGCGACTATTTAATTGCCGGGAACTATGCGCGTTACCGACACCGCGACATGAGTGAGGCGGCAGATGCGGCTGAGGAGGATGGAGAGGAGATGGCGAACACCGATGAAGCTGACGTGATGAACAAGAGAAACAAAACAAAAGTGACTCGTATACAAATAGATTTACTTATCTAATTGAAAAAGGTTGTTACAAAAATAGTCAACATGTTTTCTTGTCTATAACAGTTTAATAGTTAACTGTAATATACGCCTACACTACGCACCAGCAGGTTACCACCTACCATTGCATGTGATGATAATCTAGGAAGACAACAGTGCCTAAACTACAAACATATCTACATAACTCATATCTGCACAAGATTCATACAAAAATATGAACTTACAGTGAATATACAAAGAACTACATTTTGGCAGCCGGCGATGCAGGCGACTTCTCCGCGGAAATAACAATGATAGTATACTGTATAGCGCTCTCTCTGTTACGTAATCACACAAATGATAGACAATGGACGCTAAACATTTTGTGTCACCAACCAATCACAACAATTGAAACTATGTTTTCTAATCAGTAATGTTTAGGCTCGCAGGTGGATGGAAGAAAACTAGTTGGCGATAATATCCTTATAAAAAAATTATATTCAAAGTTACATTTAAATGAAAAGACTAAAAACTAGTGCTTATATATCTACGGATGAGAATATTCTGCCTTATTTCGATTCTCACATGTGGTATTATATATCTACGGATGAGAATATTCTGCCTTATTTCGATTCTCACATGTGGTATTATATATCTACGGATGAGAATATTCTGCCTTATTTTGATTCTCACATGTGGTATTATATATCTACGGATGAGAATATTCTGCTTTATTTCGATTCTCACATGTGGTATTATATATCTACGGATGAGAATATTCTGCCTTATTTCGATTCTCACATGTGGTATTATATATCTACGGATGAGAATATTCTGCCTTATTTCGATTCTCACGTGTGGTATTATATATCTACGGATGAGAATATTCTGCCTTATTTCGATTCTCACATGTGGTATTTATTATATATCTACGGATGAGAATATTCTGCCTTATTTCGATTCTCACATGTGGTATTATATATCTACGGATGAGAATATTCTGCCTTATTTCGATTCTCACGTGTGGTATTATATATCTACGGATGAGAATATTCTGCCTTATTTCGATTCTCACATGTGGTATTTATTATATATCTACGGATGAGAATATTCTGCCTTATTTCGATTCTCACATGTGGTATTATATATCTACGGATGAGAATATTCTGCCTTATTTCGATTCTCACATGTGGTATTATATATCTACGGATGAGAATATTCTGCCTTATTTCGATTCTCACGTGTGGTATTATATATCTACGGATGAGAATATTCTGCCTTATTTCGATTCTCACATGTGGTATTTATTATATATCTACGGATGAGAATATTCTGCCTTATTTCGATTCTCACATGTGGTATTATATATCTACGGATGAGAATATTCTGCCTTATTTCGATTCTCACATGTGGTATTTATTATATATCTACGGATGAGAATATTCTGCCTTATTTCGATTCTCACATGTGGTATTATATATCTACGGATGAGAATATTCTGCCTTATTTCGATTCTCACATGTGGTATTATATATCTACGGATGAGAATATTCTGCCTTATTTCGATTCTCACATGTGGTATTTATTATATATCTACGGATGAGAATATTCTGCCTTATTTCGATTCTCACATGTGGTATTATATATCTACGGATGAGAATATTCTGCCTTATTTCGATTCTCACATGTGGTATTACGCCGCTTCAGCTATACGGCTCGTCTTCGTACGTGCGAATGGCAATGCGTGTTGCGCTGGCTCACTATGTGTCAGCCGCTGGCTTCGCCTGCGTAACTAATTGAATTTCGAATGTTTTTGAAAACATGTTTGTGATTGGTTGGTGATTCAAAATAACGTTGGTTAACGCCCACAGAGATTTTTGCCTGTGTAGTTAATACGGAATGACGTCACAGAGGGCGCCCTACCAACTTGTGTCCGGTATACTCCACACAAGCAGTTCAACAACATCACGATCCTCTTATCACACTTGACACCATCTTGTCAGCACTTCGACAGCTGACAACATGTCACAACATGACGCCTCACGCGCCATGCTAACTGTCATGTCAAAAGTACGTAATAAAATCATACTTTTAACATGAAATTTAATACAATTAAAGTTAAAATGGCGCGTGGGGAGTTAAATTTTATGCGTTATTGAGTGTCTGTCTGTGTGTCTGTGACAACACATTAACAAGCTCAGTACCAAGGGGAACACATTTGATGGCAACTCTTGGTAGGTACTGATGACAAGTAATGTGATCCTATTTAGTTACAGATGCATCTTTTCAAAAACCAACTACGAAAAATTGAATAAATAAAATATACGCGAACTACTTATTTTATCGTTCACCTTTTGTATCTATTCGCTATCAACGAGGTCCGAGAGTCGAGCGGCCGTGCGAGCGGAGCGAAGCGGAGTGGAGGGCCCCATGCGCTTGTGTCTGAACCATGTGCCTCGGCGGCACCTCTACAGCACGAGCCAACACGAGCCCGGCACAGATCCGGGCCCCCCACGTCCGGGTTCGCTCCCCACGCTCGAGCCAGCAGGCAGCAACCTTAGCACCTTTTGACATCATACAAATTCTGCTTTAGCACAAGTGAATTCAGCCCAAATGTTCATTTTCATTGCCCGACATGAGCCGTGTGTGTGAGGAGTGCGGAAGATTTGAAAAACGCATTCCTGGCATGCCACCCGCTTGTCCCGCATGCTGCGTCGAGGAACGATCGGTGAAAAGGAGTTAGACGCGACATGTCCCTCCGCTCGTCGGTGGAGCTGCAGCCTGCAGGCGACGACCACTCGACCTGCTGCTGCGCACCGCACAGCCGCCTGCAGGAGATCACTGCTTCGTGTCGAGCGCCCGCTGGTGGCGGTAGGCGCGCCCCATCTGGTACAGGTTGGTGACGGCGACGAACACGTTGACGGCGAACAGGCTGTAGTTCTTGGGGATGATGACGAGCGAGTAGCGCGACCACACCAGCCCCGTGGCGGCCAGCGACGCGCACTGCGGCACCGACAGCGCCTCCACCGGCCGGCGCAGGTCGCCCAGCCCCGCCAACACCAGCCCCTGCCGGGAACACCCGCCTTGTACCGCCAGCCTCCTGAGCCGATCACTACATAACACTATGACATGCCACATCGCAGCACCGTGCTGGCAGCGACGGACACTTGCTCGGATTGTGTTTTACCTATTAAGTATGGTTCACTAATGATTGACAAAAACTTATGACAAATTATCAGTTCACCAAAAACTTTTGAAAAACTAATCAAATCACAAACGTTGTATACCGCAAACATATCATTTTACAAAAGATCATTTGACAAATATTCTATTCACAAATGTTTTACTTTGCAAATTTGCGAATGTTAAAATATCATTAAAAAAATTATTATTTCACCAAATAATTTGTTTTTCAAATTCGCGATTTTACAAAATAATAGATGAAAAATTTATTATTTGATAAAATAACTAATTAACAAAAAACACACAAAAAGTCTGTTTTGCATACATATGCGAACCCCTATGCAACGCATTACGCAGCAATAATATCATGCGGCTCCTTTTTTCTGGGTGGTAAAAAAAGTGGTCTGTAAGACCCCGCCATCCCCTTCTAACCTAACCGTTCCGAGTCGGAGTGCTCCAAGTCCCGAGCTCGCTTCGCTCGCTCTTCATGGTGGGAGCGGGTGGAATGAGAGAGACCCTTCACCATAGTGGTGGTCTCTTCTCGTCAACCGGGGCCCGTTGACGGAGCCCCGCTTCGCGGGGCTCCTTTTTTCTGGGTGGTAAAAAAAGAAATAACCCACGAAGGGGGGATGGTGGGGTCTTACAGACCCCACCATCCCCTTCTAACCTAACCGTTTCGAGTGCCCCAAGTTCCGAGCTCGCTTCGCTCGCTCTTGATGGTGGGAGGGGGGGAGGAAAGAGAATTTTTTTTGAATTATTTGATGAAATAACAATTTGTCTGGTAATTTGTTTTATCAAGTGAATTATTTGTAGAAACATAAGTTTTATAACGATCATAAAATGATTCATAATTTTGTCAGAATTTGTTTGGGAAATGAAACTTTGTCATTTGTTTTTGTCAATTGATTGGTCACCATTAAGTATGTTTAGTTTAAAATAACCTACATTTAGTTCAATGTTGTTAGTTTATAAGCAATTGTTATTTAGTTTTTAAGTATTATACCAATAAATTAATGTGTTACGTGTACCTATCTACTATCGACGGCATTGGTGTACGGAAAACTTATGATTTAAAGTTTATGATTACACCTAAACTTGTTGTAAAATGTACATATTCTTCCTAAATAAATAAATTTTATTATTATTATGATTATAATTACGTCACTAGAGAGCGCGCGCGTCCGTGTTGTACAAAACCACATGCGTCATTACAATTCGTAAGCAAATGTTCACACAACTATATTGGCATTACAGGGCACAGACACGAACGAGCTCGGCGCGCCCGCCGTGCCGCGGTGACGTCAGCGCGGCGCCCGCCGTGCCGCGGTGACGTCAGCGCGCCCTGGTGGCTGCTTCACCACTGTAATGTGATGACGTAGCCAGGTGAGCATGCCGCATGGAGCCCCGCATGCCGCCGCATGATTCGTGACTTACATGAAGATGGGAACATTATATTATACACCATGTTTGTATGAAGATAATGATTATTGTAATTAGATGATATGACATCACTTGAGCACTATTGTACAATATTCTAATTAGGATGCATCTGTGTAATGTTGTCAGTATGCTGACATGAACAATGGCACATATTGTATACTGACACATGTAACACACACATCCAGGACAAAGAGACTAGCAACTATGTACTTAGTTACTTGTGGACAAAGACTACTCATGGACTATGAACACATACAGTCAAGACAAACAACAAATGGGACTGCTTTGTGACTACCAACGTCTAGCTACTGAGCACTACTTGAGGCAAACATGTTATTAGTTTCAGATGTTGATTATCAGATCTGCACCTACATACATACATTATCTGCCAGATCTGCACCTACATACATACATTATCTGCCAGATCTGCACCTACATACATACATTATCTGCCAGATCTGCACCTACATACATACATTATCTGCCAGATCTGCACCTACATACATACATTATCTGCCAGATCTGCACCTACATACATACATTATCTGCCAGATCTGCACCTACATACATACATTATCTGCCAGATCTGCACCTACATACATACATTATCTGCCAGATCTGCACCTACATACATACATTATCTGCCAGATCTGCACCTACATACATACATTATCTGCCAGATCTGCACCTACATACATACATTATCTGCCAGATCTGCACCTACATACATACATTATCTGCCAGATCTGCACCTACATACATACATTATCTGCCAGATCTGCACCTACATACATATTATGTACATTACAATACTTGAGTTCATGCTCAATTATCAGTCTGACAATTCAAAAGCACTTGAAAAGTTTACTTGAGGACAGTTGTCATAAACATAAGAAATTCAATGTTGCTGTCACTCTCCCACAACCCCCTTCCCCCCCATGAGCAGTCCACCTGCAGGTGAGCAGTGCTCACAAGGTTCTATTACATGCGGTTATCTTCTTACTAAGGGGAGAGTTATGATCGGAGCCACGTGAATGTTATGCCAACATTATGTTGTAGCACATTCAGTGTGAGCACACACACACACACACACAACCAACAGTATATTATATTTGAGACATTACGACTGCTACACCATGAGGTTCAACAAATCTACTGTTTACTTGAATTCAACTGACCAGAAATGCAATACATTATACTTCAATTATATCCATACTAATATTGTAAAGGTGAAAGACACGCTGTCTATCTGCTAGCTTTTCACAGCCCAACCGTTTAACCAATTGTGACGAAATTACTACAGAGATAGCTTGCATCCTGGAGAAGGCCATGGGCTACTTTTCATCCCGGAAAATCAAAGAGTTCCCGGAGGATTTATAAAAGACCTTGCAGAGTCACTGACATTATCTAGTAGGTACCTACTTAATCAATTAAGTTTAAAGTTGAATAATAATAACAATAGCATTTCTCAGTGAGGGGGACCCCGAAACTAAGTGACCTTGTGTAATGTAGATCATCCATAACATAATACATACCCATTTAAACGCTGGCGCCCAGAAGAAGATCGTTTTAGGACCTGGAAACACACTCGCGTTTAGCATGGCACCTACTACGCCGCAGCTAGCGTTCCGCAACTAGCACTCACCAGCATCGTGCTCCCACAGCGGACGCAGCCTCGACGGCACGAACCTGTCCGCCACCGCCACTACTGCTCGGTACGCTTTGGACATGATTCCTCACTGAAGCTGGCAGATTATTTAATTTAATTATTAATATTAACAAACGCTGGGTTGCATGCCACTCGAATCAGCCGAGAAGGGACCTTGAAATGAAATTAATAATGATAAAATTATTTTAATTTAAAATTCACTGAGCGACGTATGTAACGAGCTGTCATCTGTCAATGTCACTTCACGACCATGTTAGTGCTTACACTTTTAGGAATTTCACCCCATTTTAGGGTGAAACACGACTGATATATGGTTTATTAGCCTCCGACGCAAAAAGAAGGGGTGTAATAAGGTATGTTTGAGGTCTGTATATCTGTGTATCTGTCTGTGGTATCGTAGCTTGAGAAACGGGTTTTTGGGTCGAGGATTTTTAAATTTTTTTTTAACAGGAATTTGGGGTAAAATTGAACTTCAGACCTGGTAACTCAACTTTTATTTTTACATTCCACAGATGTAAAATAAAATAAAAAAGAACGTTCAAGATTTGTTAAAAAATCTAACAATTTTTTTTCATTTAAACAGCAATAATTAATATTTTAATAAAAATAATCAAAAATAAGTAGAGTGAAATAGGAAGTACCTACATACATAAGTACCTACACAATGTGTTTTTGAAATAAAGTAAATTAATAATATGTGCAGTATGAGCACCACAGATGAGCACGATAGTAGAGCTTAAAAACTGGGGCAAAAGTCAATTTTCAAAACAAAACATGGCGGCCGCCAATGGAAGTGACTGAGGTGTCAGTGTCTCCAAAAATAATCGTTTCTTTGTTTGTTTATTTTACTTTGTTCAAACTTTCTGTTCTCACGTCTTCCTTAATTTCATGATCACAGACTTATGTGTTAACTTTTAAGTGCTTATTTAGTTTGGAAGATGGGGACGAGCACGATGGGCGGCGATCTACATTCCGACAAGCAGGACAAGCTGCTGAAGCTGCAGGCGCGGAAGAAGGAGCTCGAGCTGATGCTCGCCTCCAAGAACGAGGAGCTGTACAAGCTGTGCGTGCAGGAGGTGCAGCTGACGGGCGTCATGCCGCCCGAGGCGCCGCTCAGCCCCGCCGACGTGCAGGACGGCGCCGACCGCCGGCGCGCGCGGCCCGACGCCAAGCACCCGGCGCACCGCCTGTCCACGCCTGCCGCGGCGCCCGACGGCGCGCCCCCGCGTCGCGCGCGCCGCGTCGACAGCGGCCGCTCCAACTTCTTCCCCTCGCCGCCGCAGGAGCGCCACCCTGACACGTTCTGCATCCGCGCCGAGCCGCCGCGCGCCGCGCCCTACCGCCACCCCGCCGAGCCGCACTTCAGCTCCAGCCAGCCCGACATCGCGCGCCACACGCCGCTGCTGTACCAGTACGCGGCGCAGCTGCGCGCGCACAGCCAGCACCTGGGCGCGCCCCGCCCCCCGCCGCCGCACCGCGCGCGCCGCGTGGCGCTGCAGCGCACGCAGACGTACCACCTCACCTCGCACAGCGACTACAGCCAGCACCTGGACGCCATGGCGCCGCACGAGCCGCTCGGCGCGCGCGGCGTGCCTGTACCCAGCACGCTGCCGCTGCGCGAGCGCGCCGCGCGCCCGCCGCCGCTCCTGCAGCTGCAGGGGGCCACCGACGACTACTCCCCGACCGACTCGGACTCGGTGAGCACGAGTAGGTTCTCGCCGCTGTCGCCGACGGAGGGGCGCGCCAAGGAGAAGCAGTGGTACGAGACGTCGCTGGACGCGCCCGCGCTGCGCAAGAGCGGCAGCCTGAAGCGCGCGCCGCCCTACGAGCTGATGGGGTCGGCGGGGCGTCACGTGGCGCTGTCGCCGGGCGCCGCGTCGCTGGAGGCGCCCGGCAACGTGACCGTCATCGAGCAGGGCAGGTGCATCCCATACCGCGAGGAGACCAAGCCCTTCGAGATGTCGGACTTCTACAAGTACTCTACCAAGTTCCGGCAGGCCTCCGCCGCGCGCCCCGCGCCCCGCGCGCCGCCCCCCTGCCACCCCAACCAGTGGCACTGACACTGCGCCCAGCTCTGGTCACAACGTGCCCGGCAGTCTTATCAGGATATCAGGATCTCTACAACAAGCACTTGTGTATCTTTGTTCAGTTTGGTTTCCTCGTGGTGTATCAAAGGGTACACATAGAAAGAAAGAAAGAAAGAAAACTTTTATTTGATCACAATACCTACTACAATAAACCTTAAAAGCTAATTAAGTTAATCTACATAATTAAACTAATAACAAAAAAATATAATAATAAAAAATAATACCTATATATATACAAGTACGTGTGACCAAATATAGGTCTCCCACTCAGCATCATGCTGCAGCAAGCTGCAGCGCTGGTTTTCAGTGGGAGCCTTAACAAGTGAAGTCACGGACGATTTACCTAGTACAGTATATTATAAAAATAAAATACGCAAACAACTAAACTAAGGTTTGAACAAGTAACTAAAAAAAAAAAAAAAGACAAACAATATAAGAAAACTAAGACCGTACATAAAAAAAATAAAAAAATAAATAAAATAAATATGAGAAGAGGTATAACGGAATTATTATAAATGATGATTGTAAAAACAATAAATGCAATATAATATGTGACATAAGTGCTGAAACGATAGGTGCTGATCCGAATAGTATGAAATGATTAAGTAATTAATTTTAACTTGTAATTTTTTGTTGTGTAAGAAGATAAGTTTTTAATTTAGTTTTAAAAGTTCCAAGAGATATTGACGATTTTAACGGCGGTGGTAGATCGTTCCAGCACTTAGTAGCTGCAAATTTAAAGCTTCCCTTAAATGCCGCTGTTCTATGCCTTGGTGTAGATAGAAAGAGGTGGGAATTTCGTGTAACGCGTGCTGACTTATCACCAAACCACATTAGTTTCTTACGCAGGTATTCTGGAATTCCGTGTTTAAGTACCCCAAAAAGTAGCGTGGCAAGATGTAGCTTTCTACGTGCTTCCATCTTCAAGAGATTTACTTCGTTAATGTAAGGAGTGACATGTGAGCGTGGTGGAATATTGAAGCAAAACCTAGCACAGGCGTTTTGAACACGCTGAATAATCTTTTTAGTCCTACTAAGGAGACGAGGTCCATACACCGTGTCAGCATAATTTAACCTTGACAGAACAAGTGATTCGCACAAACGTATTCTTAGCTTTACACTAATATAGGGCCTCATTTTATAAAGCAACTTTAGGCGATATAAGCTATTACGGACAGCGTTAAGGATGTGAGTCTCGAAATGTAGTGTGGTGTCAAAAACTACTCCCAAATTTCGAGCTTCTCGTACCTTTTCAATTATATTATTATTAATTTTTATTATAGGATTGAGCGAGTTTATTTTAGCAACAACACTTTTGGAACCCAATACCATACATTGAGACTTACCAGGATTTAGTACTAAACAGTTCCTTTTTGACCACATATGTATTTGCTCTAAGTCGGAATTAAGTTTGGATTCAGCTGCCGCTGTGTCTATGTCACCAAAAGAGATGTACAGTTGTGTATCATCAGCATAAAGATGGTACAAGCAATGATTAATGCAATTTGTAATGTCAGCTACTATATTATCACACTATATTGTCACATACTATATTATTATTTCCTTGTGGTGTATCAAAGGGTGCACATACTATATTATTATTTCCTTGTGGTGTAGCAAAGGGTACACATACTATATTATTATTTCCTCGTGGTGTATCAAAGGGTACACTTACTATATTATTATTTCCTCGTGGTGTATCAAAGGGTACACATACTATATTATTATTTCAATACAATCATTCAGTTTTTGTGTGATTAAAATACACAGTAACTTAGGTATAGTGATCATTATTTGTATACTTATATACATTTGATGTTGGGCCGAAGTGAACCAAGCTGCTGCAAGAATCATCTTTGGTTTGATTCATTTGTATGTAACTTGTTGGTGACAGATATGCTCCATCCTCACCACTTTGTAAAGTGATCTTATTGCTATGCCACTTGCGAGAGGAGAACTCACATATTGTAATGTTGGAGCTGACCTCCGCTGACCTGTGACCTGCTCCACTTGCATTCCCTGGTCGGCGAAGATCAGCTCCGCTCTGCTCTCATTGACACCTCGGAGTGGGGAGCTCAGGGTGTGGGGGGAGTCCATGTTATAGTCAGGTGATAGTTGCCGATGCCGGGTGACTGAGCCTTATCGACTGCCTTGTCCTATGTCGTCCAAAATACAATACGATTATTAAGTAGTTGAATGTATTTATAATATACTTGTAAATAAAATTATTGTTATAATATAATAGATAGGAATAATGATTTGATGGTGGTCTACGCCAGGTTACTTGTGCAGTGCTTGAAGAATCTATGTACAAATATTATTGTGAAGGTGACTCGAGGCTGTGAGTTTGCCATGACAATGTACTGTATCTAAAAAACAAGCATTTTTCATTAATCGTGATTTCTGTTTTTTACTGTAAACATTTACCTCGTTCGCGGCATTGATCTGACAAAACATTGTATTTAATAATACAGTTGTTTTGTCAAAACGGACTCTAGCGTTTTACGAGATACAGTACTTATATTTCAATTTGGAATTTGTCATGTGCGAGCTCATTTATCTGTTACGATAAAACACCGTATCTAAAGATACAGTATATTGCCTTGGCACGGCAGAGCGACCGCGACACGCGACAGCGACACGACACTTGCGTGCTGCTGCTGTGTGTGGAGAGCATTAGAAGAGCGACCGCGACACGCGACAGCGACACGACACTTGCGTGCTGCTGCTGTGTGTGGAGAGCGCGACGCGCGACGCGGCCGTGTGTAGGTGTAGCGTGTAGCGCACTCTACCTTGTTAGTTACTGCAGAGCGCAGACTGACACGCGTCTTGCCCAACATAGTAGGTACACTTTATCTGAGGACGTCGGTGCACTGCCCTCCTGTGTGACGTCACACGAGCCTATCGTCCACCAAGTTGATGATGTACACATCACTATGAACTAAGTAGTTTGTATAGTTATTGATATTGCAATTCTAAATTGCGCTATCAAAAATTGGAGAGAAATATTTTTTGTATTGTTTATAAAACGTTATAGCGACTGTGCGGGGAGCACAGGTTTGTTGGGTTACATAGCGACTGTGCGGAGAGCACAGGTTTGTTTATATAGCGACTGTGCGAAGAGCACAGGTTTGATTACGTCAAATAAAGTTATTTTACAACTATGTACCTTGTCTTATTTACTGGAAGAAACATTATCCTTAAATATGTAGTAGGTAGGTACCTATAAGTTTAATTTCAGAAATAAATAAGGTCTTATCAAAAGAACATTTTCATACGCCGTAGAGTGTATATATTCTTGTATCAACCATTGTATATTTAAGAGGAACTTTAGAATTGCGCGTCGTTGAGAAGTTTCGCCAGTAGTATGTAGCGTAGTCGAGCGGCGAGGTAGGCGTCACTCGACTTCTTGTTATCTGGAAGAGAAAACTATATTTTGTACACATTTTGAGAAACTAAAGGCAATAAATAGGCGGAATTGAGTAGGTAACATATCCACTGTTGACCCCACCAGGTTCGCAATTAGAGTTTGAGTTTGAACGCACACGACGGGTACCATCGTTGAACTAAAATGAAAATAAAAGTTCTAATTTTCATGGCGGCCATTTTTTATTGCTTGTTGTTATAGCGGCAATACTAATACACATTCTGTGAAAAACTCTATATATGATGGTTCACGAGATACAGCTGACAGGACGGACGGACAGCGGAGACTTGGTAATATCTAGGGTCCCTCTATCCTCCGGGTATTGAACCCTAACAACTACTTTAACTTTACGAGCTCAAACACGTTTAAGACGGGTTCCGTAGCCATCTAGTTGCTGAAAACGGCCTGCACTGGCACTGCAAAATTGCGGTTTGGATTCTGTTATTGTGCAGTTGTTATACCGTATAAGAAGGGATCCCTCGCCCCAGCACGACTCACCCGCGTCGCCGCAGCCCGGGGCCGAAGTCGTCGTCGCGACCTGCGGCGACGCGCACATAGTACCTACAGGCCGACTCACCCGCGTCGCCGCAGCCCGGGGCCGAAGTCGTCGTCGCGACCTGCGGCGACGCGCACACAGTACCTACAGGCCGACTCACCCGCGTCGCCGCAGCCGCCGCCGCCGCCGGGCGCGTCCGCGCAGCGCTTGCCGGGGCTGAAGTCGCCGTTCACGAAGTCGTCGTCGCGACCTGCGGCGACGCGCACACAGTACCTACAGGCCGACTCACCCGCGTCGCCGCAGCCGCCGCCGCCGCCGGGCGCGTCCGCGCAGCGCTTGCCGGGGCTGAAGTCGCCGTTCACGAAGTCGTCGTCGCGACCTGCGGCGACGCGCACACAGTACCTACAGGCCGACTCACCCGCGTCGCCGCAGCCGCCGCCGCCGCCGGGCGCGTCCGCGCAGCGCTTGCCGGGGCTGAAGTCGCCGTTCACGAAGTCGTCGTCGCGACCTGCGGCGACGCGCACACAGTACCTACAGGCCGACTCACCCGCGTCGCCGCAGCCGCCGCCGCCGCCGGGCGCGTCCGCGCAGCGCTTGCCGGGGCTGAAGTCGCCGTTCACGAAGTCGTCGTCGCGACCTGCGGCGACGCGCACACAGTACCTACAGGCCGACTCACCCGCGTCGCCGCAGCCGCCGCCGCCGCCGGGCGCGTCCGCGCAGCGCTTGCCGGGGCTGAAGTCGCCGTTCACGAAGTCGTCGTCGCGACCTGCGGCGACGCGCACACAGTACCTACAGGCCGACTCACCCGCGTCGCCGCAGCCGCCGCCGCCGCCGGGCGCGTCCGCGCAGCGCTTGCCGGGGCTGAAGTCGCCGTTCACGAAGTCGTCGTCGCGACCTGCGGCGACGCGCACACAGTACCTACAGGCCGACTCACCCGCGTCGCCGCAGCCGCCGCCGCCGCCGGGCGCGTCCGCGCAGCGCTTGCCGGGGCTGAAGTCGCCGTTCACGAAGTCGTCGTCGCGACCTGCGGCGACGCGCACACAGTACCTACAGGCCGACTCACCCGCGTCGCCGCAGCCGCCGCCGCCGCCGGGCGCGTCCGCGCAGCGCTTGCCGGGGCTGAAGTCGCCGTTCACGAAGTCGTCGTCGCGACCTGCGGGAAAACACACTTATACAGATTTTTTGGTCTGGCGATAATTATTCACATAATAGCACCTAGCACAGCTAGACTACGGTCTATTTGGGCTGCAAACTGCCAACACCAGTCTCGGCTTTTTATCTAGTGGTCTAAAAGTGTGGTGTAAATTGTTCACTTTTCGTTTTGTTTAAATAAAAATAAATAATAATAAATAATACGGGGTCAGGGCGTGCCGGTCGCCGGGGCCGGCTCGAGTAGCTCCGGCGTAGGCAGGTACTAACGATATCTATACCGGGGCCGGCTCGAGTAGCTCCGGCGTAGGCAGGTACTAACGATATCTATACCGGGGCCGGCTCGAGTAGCTCCGGCGTAGGCAGGTACTAACGATATCTATACCGGGGCCGGCTCGAGTAGCTCCGGCGTAGGCAGGTACTAACGATATCTATACCGGGGCCGGCTCGAGTAGCTCCGGCGTAGGCAGGTACTAACGATATCTATACCGGGGCCGGCTCGAGTAGCTCCGGCGTAGGCAGGTACTAACGATATCTATACCGGGGCCGGCTCGAGTAGCTCCGGCGTAGGCAGGTACTAACGATATCTATACCGGGGCCGGCTCGAGTAGCTCCGGCGTAGGCAGGTACTAACGATATCTATACCGGGGCCGGCTCGAGTAGCTCCGGCGTAGGCAGGTACTAACGATATCTATACCGGGGCCGGCTCGAGTAGCTCCGGCGTAGGCAGGTACTAACGATATCTATACCGGGGCCGGCTCGAGTAGCTCCGGCGTAGGCAGGTACTAACGATATCTATACCGGGGCCGGCTCGAGTAGCTCCGGCGTAGGCAGGTACTAACGATATCTATACCGGGGCCGGCTCGAGTAGCTCCGGCGTAGGCAGGTACTAACGATATCTATACCGGGGCCGGCTCGAGTAGCTCCGGCGTAGGCAGGTACTAACGATATCTATACCGGGGCCGGCTCGAGTAGCTCCGGCGTAGACAGGTACTAACGATATCTATACCGGGGTCAGCGCGTGCCAGTCGCCGGGGCCGGCTCGAGTAGCTCCGGCGTAGGCAGGTACTAACGATATCTATACCGGGGCCGGCTCGAGTAATTAAGTTATTCGCAATAGCACTTAATTTAAAGATGGGCGTTATTGGCTATTTACGGCAACGGTTAATCAACAGTTACTTAGTTTCAATACCGATATTGTTAACCGTTGCCGAATATCGGTATCAGAGTTGTGTTTCAACCAATTTAATATGCGCAACGCGCAGCGGTTTACGTAGTAGTAACTAAGCTAGCTGCCGTATCAATACCGTCTGTATAGCTAGCGCGCGCATATTCACTAAAATAAAACCAATTTTACTTTCATGAATATCGTGAAGTAATCACAACCTTAAGTTCATAGCAGTAAAGTTTAATTTGATCATTGACATAGGTCAAACTATAGTGGACGCCTGCACGAATAGTTTGCCACAGTCCAGTTAACCAAAAACATTTCATGAAGATTGATAAACCAAAGAGGACCTTATCTCTATTACTCTAAGGCTAACTGTATTTAGAATGATAGATCAAAGTGTAATGGACAAGTACTTGTACAGTTAAGCCTTAGCGTAATAGAGATAAGGTCGGCTTTGGTTTACCAAGTTCTTAGTTACTAAGCCGGTAGCCAATAACCGCTCCTTCTCAGCTTTCAGTGAAAGAAAGAAAGAGAAGGCATAATTATTGCGTTTCTAGTTACCAAAAAACCAAACAATGCATTGTCAGTTGCCAGTTGGCAGTGTTGCGTTGTCAGGTGGTTCGTCATAGATGATAACTGAAAACCGTTGTTAGCTACGACAATAACGCTACGGTACGCTATAGGCACGGCAGCGGTTTTCAGTTAAGTTAAGCTATAGCGGACACATGTCTAGCACTTATGATATTATGTATGTACCTCCGCCTTGAATCTGGTCGTTGATGCAGCCTTCGTCCCACACGTTGACGCACCGCGCGCCTGCTGCAACACACGTTCACTTCATATACACACTGACAGTAAAGCAGAAGCATGTTCATGCCATGCCTGCCTGCACGGCAGGTTTCCTCGCCATATTTTCCTTCACAGTTAAAGCGAGTGATATTTAATCACACTTACAGTAGGCGGCAACGAATATTGTACATCGACCTTTAGACTGAGATTTCAGCTTTGTAGAGCGTTCTCTCATTCACTCTTTCTATGTGACGTTTTGTCAGTCTCAAAGACAGAGACTACGCTCTACGAAACCGCTATCTCTCCCTAAAGGTCGATGTACAATATTTTCTGCCGCGTACTATAACTTCGAAAAGCTAGAGATGCGTGACCCTTTAATACGTAATCATTTATTTACCCGCAAAGTGCGGCTTACTGGTCGCCACATTGACCAGAGCCAGCAAAGTAATTCCACACAGTACAGAGGAGTTCATATCGCCGACGTGTCGACTGTCGACTGTCGACTGTCGCGACCAACACTACGGAACAGCAGCTCCAGAGTTCAGACCAGCTCAGTTACACGTTGTGGTGAGCGACTCCCAGTCCCTGGCACCTGTCGAGTGTGGAGCCAGGGGCCAGCAGCCAGGGCATTTATACAATGGTCTCGAGTGGCGAGCTTCATTTTATCATTTTGATTTTATGAGTGGCACTTGAGGCTCGATGGTCACTCGAGATAATAACAAATTACCAAAATTTAATAAAGATTTTATTACGGGGAGGGCTTATCTTGATAATAAATCATAATCCATCGATCTTAAATGCGAATAGAATATTTATTAATAAAATGTTTTAATAGCAAAGATACTAGGGATCACTACGAATAGTTTAGATTATGAAATGAAACTGTCGTCGGGAGTCGAGGAGAGCAGGGCGGACCTGTCTAGGGGCATGCAATACAAACACTACCTACTATGCAAGCACGGAGCGGAGGTACAAAATGAAAGACGAAACGCGTACCTAATTACTCACTTATACAAAACGAAACTAATTAAGTAGGTAGGTAGCCGATTGCCATCTCAACCTGTCGCATAGTTATTATAGGTTGGTACCTATATAAATTACAAACCCCACTCTACAAGCACGGTGGTGAACATTGAAAGATGAAACGCTTACTGCATAATTACTAACTTATACAAAATGGATACCTAATTAAGTAGGGACCTAGGTACCATATTATGGCGGATCGCAATCCCAAATTTTTCTTACTCGTAACTGAACTGAAATAACTTCCTCCCAGATTAAGATAAAGCCTTAAAAAACATTGAAATGTAAAAAAATATGTAAAGACTTGCATCGCAACCTTTACCTAAAACTTGGACCTGAGGTGCGATTGTGTAAAAAATTACCATGGAAATGGTATTCATTTCATGGCGTAAACAGACGATTTCAGTTGTCAAACGACAATTTCGAATTGTGTAAGGTGTTCATGATTGTTTAGTCATTACATGGTTATGAGATTGGTTTTTAGACCATTGAGTGAATGATTTGATAAGATTTGACAGCTAATTTCGATTGTGTAACTATTTTGAGGCCATTGCTTATGTCAAATAATAACTGTGACTCGAGACCTATGACAATGGTCTTAATATAGGTCATAATATAGGTTTTAAATATAATTATCTAACTTTTTTAAGCCAATTCCTACTTCACCGCGGTAAATTTTGTACCTTTTTACTCGACTACGGCAAAGCCGAAGGCTCAACAGTGCACAAATTAACACAGCTCTTTATCAAAAAGTGTTTTAAACAAAAATTGACGTTATTATTGCAATAAAAGGTACTTAATAATTCATTGCATACCTAAGTACCTAGCTAAACTACAACTAGTGATAATAATTTAGTGATGCTAGATGCTAGAAAACCACTAGGTATCGACGCCTCTCAATCCGGCTGGTCACCCTGAGAGGTTAGACCAATAACCTTCAGTGTAAATACAGTTCATAGGTGTTTTGATTGACTAGGTAGGTACCGTATGTTAAATGGACACAGAAAACACCTGAAGGAGGCCTCACACCCTAGGGCCTAGGGTGTACTGCACAGCTAAACGGTATCTACCTAGGTATCTACTGGAAACAAATTAGCATTTAAGTAATTTGTTCACTGATTACCTTAGAAAAGAACTCGACTGATTACAGACAGATTGTTTTAAGTTTAAATTGGCTTAGGTATAATTATGTTGTAGGTACTTATGTATGTACCTACCTACTCAAATCTAATAGGTACCTGAGTTTTGTAGGTAATTAAATTTTTGTTTGTTTATTTAATGTAGTATTTTATGTTATGTAAAATAGCTTACTTTATTATAAACATTAAATGGTTTAATGGTATAAAATTTAACTCCTTACGCGCCATTTTAACTTTATGTGTCAAATTTCATGTCAAAGGTACCACACTTTGAGGTGAAAGTTGACTCATAGAGTTAAAATGGTGCGTGAGGAGTCATTTTGTATAGACTATACCTAACTACCTACTTAAAACATCATCATGATCAACTCATAGCCGGCTCACCACAGAGCACAGGTTTCCTCTCAGTATGAGAAGAGTCTGGCCATAGTCCACTACGCTGGCCAACTGCGGATTGGCAGACACAACCTTACATACCTACATTTTTATTATTAAAAGAACCTACTTCCTTGGATACAATATCAATAATATAAGTTAGTAAAAATGAATTGTTTATTTGCATTCTACACTACACTAGACAAGTACCTACATAAGAATGAATATTATTTACAACTTTTAATTTGATCATTTATTCAACAATTTAATTTACCTTGGTTTCCATATTCCAGTCAAAAAGAATGAAAATAGCTACTTACATCTTTTATTATTTAATAGAATGTTATAAGGACCTACCCAACTATCTACTATCATTTAAGAAAAAACATTGTCAAAGACTAAAATTCTAGAATGTTATACTTAAAGGAAAGTAGCTACCTAATAGGTACTTATATTTTTTATATAGAAATACTGAAGATAAAATAAACGAGAAAAAGAAGTATGCATTATTACTACATATAATAGCAAAAATATACTTACTAATAAGTAAAAGTAGGTAGGTACATTTATGTTAAAATATTTAGGAAATAGTAATGTAACAGGTTTCAAGGGCAATGTTATTAAGTACCTACCAATAATAATGATAAAGCATTTTTTATTTATGTTATTAATGAATGTACTGTACTAGTTATACCTATCTACTACCTAGGTAGGTAGGAACGATACCTAGGTACTTATTAAAACTCTATTAAGTATTTTTAAGTTCAGTAAATAAAGGGCTTTAATATTATTATTATTACGGCAAAGCAAAAAGGTAAGGATATGATTTTAGCAGTCTTTGTACCTAGATGTTTGTATTTAAGTACTTATGTTCCTAAACTACTGAGCCGATTTTGATAAATGTGGTCTCAATCGATTCGTTAGTACAATATTAAGTAGGTACCTATGCAATTAATTCTGTTTATTTGGCCATGCCAGTTTAATCAGTTAGGTAGGAACCTAGTTACAGTTTTATTTAATTAATTGCTATGTTTTAGTAAGTAAGTTTTCTGTTTCATCATAGGTTTAAACCGTGTAAATATTTGGTGAGTGTTTTTTGCAATTAAATCTATTCATTTCATACATTGGAGAGAGTTTTACTTAGTTGATTAGACCCCAGGGTAGCTATATTTAGGTACCTATCTACTTACCTATTTCTTAAGAGTAGGTACCTAGCTGTTTAACTTTTTACTTTATCTTGTTAAGTACCTACCTAATTGTAATTGTGAAAATAGCTCACCCATACATGCTGAGAATGGGAATGAGGAGTTCCCAGCTGCCGAAAGCCCCTGCCACATCCCAGAAGGGGAATTTGTGGACAATTACAGGCTATCTTTGCCACTGTTCCAGCAACTTGTCGACGAACTCACACCCATACTTGCAGTCAAGGCAGAGATCTACACGTATCTCTACAGAGTTCAAAGTATTGGTCTTATTATAAATACTATCTGTCCCGGCTGTACTAACTAAACGCTAAAATATTGGTCTTATATTATAGTAGGTAGGTACGTATTGATGAAAATAAGAAAAATTAGGATAGAATAGTCATGTCTGCCAAGAAAACCTAAGTATAGGGTACTTCCCGTTGACCTAAAATCATGAAATTTGGCAGGTAGGTAGGTCTTATACTACAAGTAAAGGAAAAAATCCAGAAACCATGAAATTTGTGGTTATGATTCTAGGTCAAC
The DNA here is from genome assembly GCF_902806685.2 of Maniola hyperantus. Classification (NCBI taxonomy): domain Eukaryota; kingdom Metazoa; phylum Arthropoda; class Insecta; order Lepidoptera; family Nymphalidae; genus Maniola; species Maniola hyperantus. The sequence continues at coordinate 11,701,750 of NC_048556.1, read as the reverse complement.
GGGAAGTACCCTGTAGGTTTTGATTCCCTTTTCTTGATAGACACAACAGACATACAATGAAGTGATCCTGTAAGGGTTCCTTTTTAAGGTTCTGTACCTCAAAAGGAAAAACGGAATCCTTATAGGATTACTTTGTTGTCTGTCTGTCAAGAAACTTACAGGGTACTTCCCGTTGACCTAGAATCATAAAATTTGCCAGGTAGATAGGTCTTATAGCAAACATAAGGGGAACAATCTGAAAACCGTGAATTTGTGGTTACATCACACAAAAAAATTGTGGTCATGAACAAATAGGTAATTAGTGTTAACAATTTTCAAAGTAAGATAACTATATCAAGTGGGGTATCATATGAAAGGGCTTCACTGGTGCATTCTAAAACAGATTTTTATGCATCAGTTTTTCATTTATCGTGCAAAATGTCGAAAAAATACTAGTACAAAACCCTCGGTGCGCGAGCCTGACTCGAACTTGGCCGGTTTTTTTCTTTTGGAACCCTAAATAGTAGGTCTCTGAAATTTTTTTTGCTATGGTAATGAGTAGGTAAGTAGGATATCAAATGAAAGAGGAGAAAATTCTGTTCATAAAATAAAAAGTATGTAAATTACGATATTAAACATCTTTATTGTCTACAACTATTACAAATAATAAAAATATAGGATAAGCGACAGATGATTAGGAACCTACTAGCTACTCAGCCCCACCCGTTTGGTATTATTAGGTATTTCTTTGGGTTTTAGTTGGGTTTATCTGTTTACTTATGATAAACATAGGAAAATTTTACCTACTTATAATATGCTAAAATGTTGAATGTGAATCACAGTCAATTTTAACACGGCACACAACTCATCATCATCAACTCATCACTGGTTTATCACATTGGAGGCAGACATCTTAACCACTACACTATCACCGCTCTTGATCAAAGATTACTAATTATGAACACATAGTAAATAATAAATTATTTGCCTACTTATATGCTATAAATAACTCAAAAAGTCTTAATGTGAGAAAACTTAACATTTGATTTTTGATTTATTTTTATAAAGAATGTTAGCAAGTTTATTATGGTGACTAATAATCCCCTTTTCTTTCCAACTAAGCGTAAAGCTTGTGCTAGGAGTAGGTACGACAATAGTGCAATGGGTGGGGTTTGAACCGGCGACCTTTCGGATTTCAGTCCGCTCCTCGAACAACGGTTCGGAGCTATTGAGGCTCCGATAACACTCTGGGCTGTTCATAGTAAACCAAGTAGGGTTCTAGGGTTAAGGATAATGCCTTTACAACTTCTTCAGTGCCTGTTCTGCAATCTCCATTTGATATCCAAGCAATTTCAAGGCGTTGCTTCTCATAACTTTGTGCCCCCACGTTCCCCTCGTTGGCTTCTAGTAGGCCAGAGTGCTTATAGGCATTTCTCTGCCGGAGACTTCTTAATTTTATTAACGTATGGAAATTATGGAATAGATATCGAACTGAGAATTTTGTCTAATTTGTTATTGTAATTTGTTCTCGTAAAATTCGTAATTTGTCATTACTGACATTGACACCACTGTCACTTGTCACTTAATCGACACTTGAAACGTAGACTTACAGGAAAAAGCATAATCTAAGAGGAAAAACATAGGAAAAAATAAGTCCACTAACGCCACCTATTGTCGAATAGCAGTAAACTCGACTATTCATTCGTTCAAAGCGTTTAGTTATTGCAAATGCATTATATAATAATAACGTTAGAATTCAATGTTTTAAGTATGAAAGGTAATTTTTATGATGAAATTAATAAGTTAACTTTTAAGTTGCATTGTTTTTGTGTCCGACATAATTCTTAAAAACAAAAAATATTGACTTTCACTAATGCTATTTGTATAATAAAACGCGATTCTAATGAAAAATTTTTAAGTCACCGGTCACCAGTAGGTCTTCATATGATGATACAATTTACGCAATTCGAATTCGGTTTTACCATTTATGACCAATCGCTTAGATTTGCCATGATGGTTAAAACTTACGCAATCGCACTTCTGATGGTATCGTCAGGCATCCGGATGACAAAACGCGGCAACTGGACTTACCGCGTATAGTCATAACATAGTTTAATTTGATCTCCTCCTAATTATGACGGCGGGGTCAGAAAATAATTTACTTTATTTAATAAGAAAATGCAAAAACTACCTACTAAGTAGTCTACCTAACATACCTACACTTGAAAGTTTTAATAACAAACCAGCGCAATCATTTAACCTGCGTGCGACGTGCTCACTGCTCACTGCTCACTGCTCACTGCTCACTGCTCACTGCTCACTGCTCACTGCTCACTGCTCACTGCTCACTGTTCACTGCTCACTGCTCACTGCTCACCGCTGACAATATATTGTGGTTACATCACACAAAAAAAATTAAATGTGGTCATGAACTAATAATTAGTATTTTCAACTTTCAAAGTGTATTAATTATAATATCAAGTGGGGTATCATATGAAAGATCTTTACCTGAACATTCTAAAACAGATTGTTATTTATTTTTATGCATCATAGTTTTCGAATTATCGTGCAAAATGTCGAAAAAATACGGCTGTAGTACGGAATCCTCGTTGCGCGAGCCTGACTTGAACTTGGCCGGATTTTATTTTCCTTATATTATGGTTGTAGAGTCAGGTTGGTACTGTTTCAGAAATAGAGCACGGAACTCCTCAACAACTATCAGCAAATCGGCCGCAATCAGTATGATAGCTTATATAGCAAGTAGGTAGGTAATACATTTCCATTCCGCACTTGGCCAGCGTGGAAGACTATGGTCAAAACCCTTCTCACACTGAGAGGAGACCCGTTCTCTCTTTTTTTTAAATAGATATAGTGAGCAAACGAGCAGGCGGGTCACCTGATGTTAAGTGATTACCGCCACCCATGAATATTTGCAGCACCAGAGGAACCGCAGATGCGTTGCTGGTCTTTTAGGAATTTGTTGGTCCGCCCCATGTCTTAAAGTCAAGGACCAGGAGAATGACATAGGCAACTTATTGTCCCGGAAAATCAAAGGCATCCCACAGGATTTAAAAAAGTTAAATCCACCCGGATGAAGTCCGGATGAAGCTAGTGTAATATAAAAACTTTCCTCATGGTAATGAAACCCGTACAGAGTTACACTTTATTTTGGACCGGAGGACCGACTGCAGATAATTGACAATCTAAAATATTCCACGTGTAAAGGTAGGCAATGCTATCATATTAGTTCTATCTGTGAAACTATTATTATTTATTTGAATTTTTTTTGGATGGCCTGAAGTAAATGATCAAAAACAAATCGCAGAACAATTTTATGAAAAATTAAACGATTAATAAATCAGGAATAAGATTGCAAGTGGAAAATCTATCCACTGGCAATCAGAATTTTTTGGTGAGCCTCATTTTGATCACCTAGTAACCAGATTAAATATTTCCCCTTTCATATAAATATAACATTAAAAATGTTGTTGATTGATTTTTGTCAAGTGTTTTATTTTAATTAAAATTGTCAAAAAAACAATAAATTCTTTCCCTACAAAACTACTGTTTCGGAAAATCTGAAAAATTCAAAAGTATTAGCCAAAGCGATAAGCAAAATAAAAAAATTAAAAATAATACAAACACTACAATAATTAACGAGATACGATTGACCAATATAACATGTAACGAATTCAATGTAAAATATACGACGAAAACGGCAAAGTTAAGTTGGCAAAGTTGGCGTCAATACCACAACCGTTAGGTTTGGTGCGGTTAGGTTTGGTGCGGTTAGGTTTGGTGCGGTTAGGTTTGGTGCGGTTAGGTTTGGTGCGGTTAGGTTTGGTGCGGTTAGGTTTGGTGCGGTTAGGTTTGGTGCGGTTAGGTTTGGTGCGGTTAGGTTTGGTGCGGTTAGGTTTGGTGCGGTTAGGTTTGGTGCGGTTAGGTTTGGTGCGGTTAGGTTTGGTGCGGTTAGGTTTGGTGCGGTTAGGTTTGGTGCGGTTAGGTTTGGTGCGGTTAGGTTTGGTGCGGTTAGGTTTGGTGCGGTTAGGTTTGGTGCGGTTAGGTTTGGTGCGGTTAGGTTTGGTGCGGTTAGGTTTGGTGCGGTTAGGTTTGGTGCGGTTAGGTTTGGTGCGGTTAGGTTTGGTGCGGTTAGGTTTGGTGCGGTTAGGTTTGGTGCGGTTAGGTTTGGTGCGGTTAGGTTTGGTGCGGTTAGGTTTGGTGCGGTTAGGTTTGGTGCGGTTAGGTTTGGTGCGGTTAGGTTTGGTGCGGTTAGGTTTGGTGCGGTTAGGTTTGGTGCGGTTAGGTTTGGTGCGGTTAGGTTTGGTGCGGTTAGGTTTGGTGCGGTTAGGTTTGGTGCGGTTAGGTTTGGTGCGGTTAGGTTTGGTGCGGTTAGGTTTGGTGCGGTTAGGTTTGGTGCGGTTAGGTTTGGTGCGGTTAGGTTAGGTTAGGTTAGGTTAGGTTAGGTTAGGTTAGGTTAGGTTTTTTTTTTTTTTTTTTTAAATAAGTTAACAACTCCGCAGACGCGTGGTCTGCGACCTTTTTTAGATTAGTTTATTTTGTTATTTAATTACTTCTACACAGCTATTTTCCTTAATACTAAATCATACATGCATACATATTATTATATATATATATATATATATATATATATTTTTTTTTTTTTTTTTTTTTTTTTTTTCAATGTTAGATGCATCATGTTTTTATTTTTAATTTGTATATATTCAATGCTTTTTTTTTTTTTTTTTTTTTTTTTTTTTTTTTTAATAATAATTATTATTATTATTATAATTAATTTTTTTTTTTTTTTTTTTTTTTTTTTTTTTTTTTTTTTTTTTTTTTTTTTTTTTTTTAATTATACTTATTATAATGATTAACAGTTTACAGTTACTCGGTTAGTTTATCGAAACGTGCACTTTACTTATTGTTTCTGTTAGTTGCTTAAATTAGGTCTAGTTTCTAGGGACTTATTGTAAGTAGTTTCCTCAAGACTGCCTCGTCACCCCCCCGTAACGCCATCTTGATGTTATAGTCCCTGATCGTGTTGGACGTAGCCTTGACCGCCTTCGAGATGAATAAAGCGGTCGCGTCACTGCTGTCATCGGTGTAATATGTACAGCTTTTTGTGTGACGCGACACGGCCACGACTGCGTGTGGTACACTGTCGAGGAGCTGTATCTTCTTCTGTGTTGTACGCACTATTACCACTGTCTCAAAGGTAGCTCCCTGGGCTTCATGGATGGTATTCACGCGCGATCCCAATCCCGTCCCGAAACCCTCCTGTTTTAGGGTTTCCTTCTCACCTTGTGTGTGAGTGAGGTACAAGGTGTTGTCTGTACCTTTCGGGATGTTCGCGCCTGTATACTGCTTCAGCTCCAGGGATCGAATCTGAGTCTTGGATGAGTATATGCCCCCGTATACTTCACTGAGGGCATACGCTACATCGAGTGGGTTCCTGTGCGTACATAACAGCTCCTGGTCGACTGACGCGATTAGGTTTGGGCGGCAGTAGGACATCTTGAAGAGGTTTTCTCTGTCGATATAGGGCAGTTGATTCATGTCACCGATCATGAGGGTCTCGCTGGCTCCCGCTAGCTTGGTTGCCATCATTATGGCCCCAAAATGGTTCATGAGAGCCTCATCGATAATGAGACGCTTACATCCCTTCCGATCAGGCTCCCTAAAACCATTTGCTAAAACTGAGGCCATAGTGCGCACCTTGTTTTTGGTTTGCGCTCCAATTTTGGGCTCCAGCTTCTCCCTCAAGTCGTTTACTGCCTCCGTCGTGCTGGTTATGACAATATCGTTTCTTGTGTCAAAGTTCCTCACGATCCAAGTGGTCTTGCCACAGCCTGGCACTCCGTTAACCCATTTGATCTTCGGAGTTTCCCAGAGCGCCAGGGTCTCGTTGTTATTGCCGGCGATGGTTTTAGCCCTCTCCAGGATCTTCTCTTGTAACATGATCCTGGTGCAGCGGGCGACAACCACCACCGGGTCATCTGGGTCCGTTCGGAACTTTGGTTTACCGCTCTCTTTCGTCCCCTCCTCGTCCAGTTCGACGAAACCGCGTTTGGTGTTATATGCGGCCATGTGGTCCCCTCCTTCCTCTCCGATGACGATTTCAGAGATGTTGTTATTGTAGATCGATGCCTCCGCCTCTCTCAGCCTCACTTTTAGCAGGCCGGTGTTCTCCAGGAGGTAAGCCTGCATGATGTCTGCACAAGTCTTGCGACTGACCTCCTGTTCTGCTTTTGTGATGGCTTGGAATTCGAGAAAGGCGTTTATGACATGATCTAGGGGCCTTTTTACGTCTCTAAGAACGGGTGGGGAGACTTGTCCCTTGTCTGCTCTAGATCTGTCTTGTCTTGATGGTCCTGGTCGGATGTCTGTCACGGGTCTGGTAAAAGTCCGTATGGCCTGTTCGACTTTCTTTGTTGTTTTCGCAGCTCTTATATTGTCTATTCTTCCGGACATGCTTTGGATAGCTTCGGCTAGTGTACTCACCGTGGCGCTCAGCATGCTTTTTCCTTTGCTCACTACCCCAGCGGTTTTTGCTTTGCCTGCTGACACCAGTTTTAGCTGCAGTTTCTCCGAGCCGCTAAGTGTCGCAGAAGTTCTTGACAAACCTTCTGGGTCTGGACTTGAGCAAGGTGATTTAGCTTTTTGTGGTTTAAGAAAACTGAGGTCTTCACCTCTGCCTTCATAAACCACCACCTCGTGTGTTTTTGAGGCTTCGATGCACCCGATGAAGTCATCCACTATGCCCTTTGAGTATCCGACAGCCATCGCATCGACACTGATACGCCTCGGTGTGTCCACGTTCATTTCTCCTATGCGTTTGAGCACAGAACTTACCTGTGTGAATGGGGTCTCGAGGAGATCCCATTCGAATAGTGCTATGATTTTGTTCTTTACTCTCACTATTCGACAGCGCTTTTCAGCCACTGTAGTCACAGGCATTGCGTTGTATGTTCTGCGCTTCATGGTGTTTTTAGATGTGCTTCCGTTAAGCAGAGCGGCCAGTCCGGGGGACAATTCCACTCTGCCTGCACCGTGCGCATTACAGAAGCACATTCCCAACGCTTCGAGATTGGTGTCCATGAACGTGGCCACCCCGCGCAGTCTGATCCCCGGTTCGCCTTTTTCCCCAGACTTTAGCAGTTCTTTGATAGTAATGGTTTGCACTGCTGCAGGACTAATGTCTATGGGTGTGGCGGTTTGGTTCACAGAGTCAGTGCCGGCTGCATGGCTTGTTTCAACCTGTCTTGGTGTCATGGTGCTGTTTCTTTTCGTCGCAGTCCGGAAGATTTTTTCTATAAAGTCTGTTAGTTTGTCTCTGGTGTCATTGTCGCGAAGAGTCTCGTGTAAAGTCTTTGTCGTCAGTTGTACGTCTGCTCCGATTTCAATTCCCATCCTCATCGCTTCAAAGCGAGGACAGTCCAGAATGATGTGCTCGACCGATTCACTAATGTCTCGGTCGCACTCGCACCCCGGGCTGTCTCTCAGTTTGAACCGATGTAGGTACTCCGCTATTCCTCCGTGCCCCGTGAAGGCTTGACATAGCAGAGGAGTTATTTTAATCTTCCTCACCGTGCTATAGGCGTTAGCCACGTCTGGGAAGAATATCTTCGTTACTCGCCCTGTTTGAGAAGTACTGTACCTGTCCTGCCACTTCCGTACAGACTCCTCTCGTATCTTCCTTTTGACATAGGATAGGGGGATCTTCGAGTAGTTTGGAGTAGAGTTGATTCTTTGTGATGCCGCTTTCGCGAGTTCATCTGCTCTTTCGTTTCCTGGGGTACCTATGTGGGCCCTGATCCAGAACAGACGCACATCTCTGTTGTCTTGGTGAATTTCTCTCAAGTTGTCTAAAATTTTCCTAGCCAGTGGGTGTGTTGTTTTTGGGTTCTCCAGTAGCTCAAGTGATGATCTCGAATCACTCATGATGTTGACTACTGGCAGCTCGCTTTGTTTTGCAAGCAGAACTGCCCTGTGTAGGGCGTAGAGTTCTGCCTGGAAAACAGTGCAGGCTGGATCCAGTGTGTAGAGAGCGTGTTTTATTTCCCTCCCTTCCTCCCACCAGGTGAGGGCAGCGCCTACTTTTCCCTCTAGTTTGCTGCCATCGGTATAGATATGTGGGCCTGTTATGTGGTGGGAGTCCTGGGAGTTTTGGTCCAAGCTCTCTCTCAGTGTCCTCCCTTATGGATCTCTTTATATATGAAATTGGACAACTGTCATAAGCCGGCCTGGTCTTGAGCTTTGTGACAGCCTCCCTGGCCAAGTAGTCAGCCCTTTCATTTCCGACCACTCCTACATGAGCTCGCACCCAGAAGAGGCTGACCCTCTTATTTTTTTGCCCTCAGAAGAGCTAAATTTCTCCTAATGTCAAAAGCCAAGGGGTGGAAGGTTCCAGTGCTCAGTATTTCTAAAGAAGACCTGGAGTCACTGAGGATATTCACAGAGCAGTCCTTGTCTTTTAAAGCCAGTTCTGTTGCTTTAAGGATTGCGTACAGCTCTGCCTGGAACACTGTGCAGTAAGGCTCGAGACGAAACTTCCTACTCAGAGTTTCCTCTCCATCCCTCCAGCACGAGAGAGCTGCACCCACTCCGGCGTCCATTTTACTGCCGTCTGTGAATATCCTCAGACCGGTCATGTCATAGTCTGCGATGGTGGCCTCCTCCATGTCCTCTAAGCACCGGAACCCCACGACAGCCTCCTCTGCGGGATGCGGGGCGTTCAGGAAACATACTCTCTCTTCGACCTCCCTGCCATTCAGTATGGGCTGCGGTCGGCCCCTTTTGGCCTCGTAAAGCTGAGCCGCCTCTTGTATCCGTAAATCAAGTGGTATGAGACCGGCCAGCAGAAGTGCTGCGTTCAGTGACACGGTTCGGTACGATTTGCAGATTTTCTGGGCAAAACCCCGCTGAACCGTGTTTAGCCGCTTTTGTGTCATCAACTTCCGTGTGGCCGGTGCCCATACACTGGACGCGTACATGATAATGGGCTCAATCACAGCCACATAAATAGTTCTGATAGTCTCAGAGTTCAGTCCCCAGTTAATTTTTGCTGCCCTTGCCAATGGTTTGTAAATATTGGTAGCTTTCTGGCACACAGCCTTTACATGATCATTAAATGTTAATTTGTTATCTACCAATAGGCCTAAAATCTTAATTTTGTTTACAATTTCTATTTGTCAGTTTCGTCGCGGTAACCGTGCGAAGGAGCCGCGTCCGACCGAGTGCTACCGCTTACAATTTTATTTACGCGCGCCGGCCGCGAAGCAACGTAGGTATCTATCTACCTGCCTACGGCCGGCCGGACGGGTTTATACGCAATGAGTAAAGACAGTGACGGGTACGCAAATGCAAATAATACAATTGTGTTACGCGGCGAGAATGATATACAACAGGAAGTAATGTTAGTAGAAGAGCACCAATACAACCAAGAGGAAGAGGTAGATATGACTTTAGAAGTGTGCAGGGAAGAGGATTTAAGAGCTCAGAAGAGAACAAGATCAGATGATGAGGAGAGTGAATGGACTACGGTGGGAAGCAGAGGGAAAAAGACGAAACCCGGAAACGATTCAATTGAAATATATATCTCTAGTTCGGAAATTTTACCCAAACAGTTTGCAATGGCAAAACTTTTTAAAAAGAATAATTTGAGTGACATCGAAAGAGTAAAATATATCAGCCCTTTTAAAATTCGGCTCCATGTGCCTAATGAAATCAGCGCTAAGAAACTAGAAAATTGTAGGGAGTTTATTGATAAAGGCTGGAGAATCTATAGGGCGTTGGAGAAAGATATATCATATGGTATCATAAGAGGAGTGGACTTGGACTTGTCAAGCGAAGAAATCGCCAAAAGTATTGAATGCCCCAATGAAATCGAATTACTATCCATTATGCGCCTCGACCGCCGTAGCGATACAGCGGTAAACGGCTGGACTCCTAGTGAATGCGTTCGGCTATGTTTTAGAGGCAAACAGCTACCCCAATACATATCAGTAGACGGTCTCAAAATTAATATAGAACCATATATTTTCCGGGTCTCTCAGTGCTCAAAATGTTGGCGGCTAGGTCACATTCTTAGAAGGTGTCCCTCATTCAAGGTCATTTGCCCAAAATGCGGTGGAAACCACGACAATTGCACAACTACAACTTATAAGTGTGTTAACTGTAATGGAAACCATATGGCGATGTCAAAGACGTGTCCCAGTTATCTTAAAGAACGAAAACTTAGAGAGATAATGGCCGAACTTAATTGTACCTATAAAAAAGCGTTATCTGTTTACGTGCCATTGAGACCAGAGAGGCCACCCAATATGCCGGACTGCCCTTCCTCACCTATTCTTCCTACGACGTCCTACACATCAGCAAATATAAATAAACCGCCCGCATCATCAGATACATCCACATATGCACATGTTGTAAAGACTACCGCTATTATTCACAAACCAACTAGTTCTCACAGTACAGCTAAAACAACAAAGACTCCACGAAGGCGATTTGAAGATATGGAAGAAATTACTAAGGAAAGTGAAGATTTGTACAATACTAAAGAAAAGGAGAATAATTCTAATCAACAATATAACAGGATACCATTTTTAGAGCTTTTGAGCAGGCTTAAAAATATTTTATTTTTGAAAGGAATTCCTATACAATTAAAAATTAAGAATATTGCAAAGTGCGTATTTGAGTGGGTGTATTCGGCATTGATGGATTATATATCTGACTGGTCCTTTATTAAGACAATTATTGACTCATTTATTAATAATGGCTAGTAATAATAATAACATAAAACTGAACATTATACAATGGAATGCGCAAAGTGTTAAGCCTAAGTTGTTGTCGTTTCAAAATATTTCGTTATGTCGTAACAGGAAAAAGTTCACATTGCTGCTCTGAGTGAAACCTGGTTAGACTCGAGCACGACATTACAGGTAAAAGATTACAATATTTTCCGTAAAGATAGGGCGGACTCGTATGGAGGTGTCGCACTATTTGTGCATAGATCTATCAAAGCTGACCTGCTGCAAATATCAGATATAAGTTCAGGCATAGAAATGATAGGAATTAAAGTTCATAACTGCGACGATATTAATCATATTATCTCTTTATACTGTCCTCCATCGGCACGTACACATCAAAAAGAGTGGGATATTTTATTTTCAAGATTTAGAAAGAAAACATTAATATTAGGCGACTTCAATGGTCACCATACAAATTGGTCTAATAAAATCGACTCAAGAGGGGTTCAAATATTTGATGCCCTCGAAGACCATTTATTTTGCACTTTAAATGACGGTACTCCGACGCGTGTACATCTGGTGAGTGGTCAATGTAGGCAGTCAGCTCCAGATATTTCATTAATATCTTCAGATATTGTTTTGAACTTCAATTGGACGGTTTTAAACGAATCTCTGGGCAGTGATCACCTAATGATTAAAATTTCAACTGAATTTAATGCCCGTCCTAATAATTTTTCCCCAACGTAATTACAAAAAGGCTAATTGGCAAAACTATAAAAGCTGCCTAAAATCAATGTTTGAAAAATTTGAATTTAAGGAAGACTTACAGACTTCGTACGATAATTTTATTAATTACTTAAATATAGCTGCAGATCTTCATATTCCACATATAAAAATAAGTCTGAACCCTTCTAAAAAATTTCGCCCTAAGCCCTACTGGAACCCGGACCTTTCTAAATGTGTTGCAGAACGTCGACTGGCCCTGTCAACTTTTCGACGTAATCCCACCCCCCAAAATTTTGATATTTTACAAGAGAAAATTCAAAAATCACAGAGAAGGATACGCACCGACCGTAATAAATCGTGGCAAACGTTTTGCAATTCTTTAGATGGAGCTTCCAATCAAAACGAGCTTTGGTATAAAATGAGATGGTTCAAGGGCCGTCACAATCCTAGCAGTAATATTCCAAAGGATGAATGTGTCAAACTTCTAGAAAAGCTCACACCTGATTATGTTTCTCCGGATAAACCAGTTTTATCAACAAGCAACGTATCTCTAGATACAAAAATATCACTGCAAGAATTGCTTAGTTGTATTAAAAATAAAGATACTTCCCCTGGTGCCGACAACATATCATATTCCATGATTAAGAACTTACCTAAAAATGCCAAAAATATCTTATTACAACTATACAATATTTTTTTTATGAATGGATTTGTTCCTAAACAATGGAGGGATATAATTATTATTCCTATCCCAAAACACAGCAGAGGTCCTAACTTCCCTTTATCTCTCAGACCCATTTCAATGATATCGTGCATCTGTAAAATTTTTCATGGCATACTAATCAATAGATTAGAGTGGCACATAGAAAAGAATAAGATTCTATTACCAGTTACCACCGGTTTTCGTAAAAGTCGATCTTCGTTGGAAAATTTATCCACATTAGTCTCAAGAATACAAATAGCTTTATCTAAACAACAAGCCACAATAGCTTGTTTCGTAGACCTAGAAGATGCCTACAACAATATAGATATTTCAGTGCTACTTAAGTCTATGGACTTATTAGGAATCAGTGGCAGATTATGCAGCTACTTGTGGAATTTTTTAAATGAGAGGAATCTTAAAATTAATGTTGAGAATTCATATATTTGCCGGAAAACTGGGAAGGGGTTGGCTCAAGGAGATCCGCTCTCACCTCTGCTTTTCAATATTGCGACATTAGATCTGTGTAAATGTATAAATACTGATAAGGTTTCAATTTCTCAATACGCTGACGATTTTGTAATCTATTTGATGTGCAAAAATACCCAAAGAGGGTCACAGGTCTTACAATTAGAATTAAATAAATTTGTTCATACTGCGATGCAATTAGGATTACAGGTATCAGCAGTCAAAAGTAAAATATGTATTTTTAGAAGGGGCTATAAAGATGCAACGGTAAATTTAACTGTCAATGATTCTACTCTGCAGATGGCCAATTGCGTAAAACACTTAGGTCTATGGTTAGATTATTCTCTAAGGTGGAAAAAACACATTAATGAATTAAAGAAAGATGCTCAAAGTTTTTTAATGTTTTTAAAGTATTGGTAGGGCCGGGGTGGGGCATTCACCCAACCCATTTAAGAAAATTGTACATTGCTATAGTACGAAGCCGATTAGATTATGCTAGCTTCCTATTTGCAAACAGCTGTAATACACACTTAAGTAAGTTGGATAAAATTCAGAACCAATACATGCGGATTGTTGGTAGTTTTTATCAGAAGCACGCCGATTCATGTAATGGAATCGGAGCTATATCTCCAACCCTTATGTACAAGAAGATACTACCTGGCCGGGAAGTTTTGGTTTAAGTCGGTATCAATCTCGGAAAGTGAGCTAGCGAATACACTTAGTGTTCTCAGTGCCCTTTGTCAAGATAGATATTGGAGATGCAAAAATAAACCTTTATTAGCTTTAGTTCACGACGAGTTCAAACACACCGCATTTCATAAGAGTAATAATTTGGACTGTTTTTTCCCTAGATACTTGGATCAGCAATGTGGATTTAACAAATGTAGTTAACACGGAGATTGAGACGATCAAGAACGCTAAAAGGCAATACAATCAGAATGTGTTAAAAAATCTTTGTATGCATTACATTGCCGATAAATATGAAAATTTCTACAGGATTTACACGGATGGTTGCAAAGGAGAGGATGGTTCTGGTATGGCTTTCTTAGACACTCAATCGGGAACATCGGTCGGATTACGAGTTAATTCGAATAATATGTCTATCATGCACATTGAGTTGGTGGCTATAGCGGAAGCTGTGGCATATATTGACTCCCTTGCTCCTGGCAATTATGTGATTCTTACGGACTCAAAGAGTGCCCTTCAGCATATGTTGAAATGTACTACAACTGTTTTTCGCGGTGTACCACTAGCATATGATATCATAAAATCAATCCTTAAGATCTTATCTAATAAAAAGTATCTATGTCTACAATGGATCCCATCTCACATAGGCTTGCCAGGTAACGAGGAAGTCGACCACCTAGCCAAAGAAGCATCGTATTCTGACTGGTCATTTGATGGGCTACCCTATTTCAGTGATCTAATTTTTTTAGTAAAAGAAAGATGTTTTGATATGTGGAAGGAACATTTTGACCAGAGATCTCTCATCAAAGGCATATGGTATAAGACTATACAGCCATCCCTCCCTCGGCAACCGTGGTTTATTGGTGCTAAGTTAAGTAGATTCGAAATTGTAGTAGCTTTAAGACTACGTTCCGGTCACATTCCACTGAACGGATTTGCATACCTTATTGGAAAATCAAACTCCCCAAAATGCACAGAATGCGATATAATCGAGGATGTTTATCACGTGTTAGTGGAGTGTGTCCGGAACGAAATAGAAAGGCATAATTTTATAAATAGGTTTAATATTGACTTGAGAGATGTGGGTACTTGTAACAGTGTTTTGGCCCTCCCTTTGTCTAAGGAGGCCAGAGGACTGTGCAAGCTGTATAAAACGTACTCAAATTTTAGAAGTTAGAACATAATGAAATGTTTGCTCCTATGAGGGTGACATGTTTAGGTTGTAAACAAACCCTCTACAAAAATCTAGAAAAAAAAAAAAAAAAAAAAAAAAAAAAAATTCTATTTGAGTGCCACCCATGCGTATGTGAGGGGTGTCGCATTTAAGCTTCTTGGTTACTACCATCGCATTTGTTTTGTGAGGTGCAAATTTCAGCTTATTTGCGAGGCCCCACTCATACACACGGGTCAGGACTTGGTCGGCTTGTTGCTCCATTTGAGCAATGCTGAACCCTGAGAAGACCAGAACTATGTCGTCAGCGAACGCTTGACAGTGTACGTCGCGTTCGCTGATTCGTTAGAGGGGGTCTAAAAGTGTATTCCAAAATTGTTTTATTTTATTTTTTATTTTTATTTATTCGGATCAACAACAGTAGCACGACAGGGCTTGGATAAAAAACAGTAATAAAATAACTTAGTAATAATATACGTGCTACCCACTACGTCAACCACATAATTATTATATTAATTAATATACTTACATGTGTAAAAATATATAAATGTAGTAAAAATATAAATAAAGAATATATTAGTACCATACCATCTATCTAAATTCTAATTATCCTACAGGCTTAGTGTAATATAGCAATATTATTCCTAAGATAATTCATGACCAGCTTCTTGAAAGAGCCCACTCGAGAGGAAAAAATGTCAATATTTCCGAAGCATGCATTGTATGACTGTGTCATTCTGTATAGTGGTGATCTCTCACCAGAATTTGTACGGCATCTTGAAGTAGCAAAAAGTTTGTGTGTTAGAGTGCTGCGTACATGACTTCTGGCAGGAATTCTATAACAAAGTTTACGAGTCAAAGGAATACAATCATATTATTATGACACAGATCATACAATAGCATAGCTTCAAGTTGTTTGCGCCTCGACTGCAAGTCAAGTATATTGTATTTTTCAAGAAGCTGGTCATAAGGAAGGTAGCTTCTCGTACATTTATAATGCATCCTCCGTAGAAATTTTCTCTGTACATTTTCTAATCTCTTAACATATTTATTATAATAGGGATTCCAGATACAAACACATATTCAAGTTGTGAGCGAACCAGTGATTTATACAAATGTAGATATGTATCAACTCTCCTGAAATTAGTACCGGTCCGCATTATAAATCCATACATTTTAAAAGCTTTATTTACAATGGTTTGTATATGCGTGTCTAAGTGTAACTTACTATCCAATATTATTCCTAGATCTTTAATATTACTAACCTTCTCTAGACTTTCTCCACAGAGCGAATATGTATAGTCGCTAGCGGATCTCTTTTTAGTAAAAGTAATATGCTTACATTATTTAGGCTAAGATTAAGTTTTTTTCTGTAAATATTTAGTAAATCTATTTAAATCAGCCTGAAGATGGTCATGATTATCTCGTAATTCAATTGTTTTAAATATTTTAAGATCATCTGCATATAGTAGAAAATTACTATGCTTAAAGCATTTATGAATATCGTTTATGAATATAATAAATAAAAGAGGTCCAAGAATTGACCCTTGTGGAACTCCAGAAGTAATCATAACCAATTTTGATTGATGGCCACTGATAATAACTCTTTGAGTACGATTTGATATGTACGATTTAACCATCGCCAAAGATCACCACGTATACCGTTATAAGCTAATTTTTCTAATAAGCGTTTATGATCTACTCTATCAAAGCTTTTTGAAAGTCTGTATAAATGCAGTCTGTTTGCCTATTGTTATCTAAATTTTCAAATAACTGTGAAGCAAAAACAAGAAGATTGGTTACTGTTGAGCGTTTCTGCACGAATCCGTGTTGTTGTGGAATTATAATATTATGTAGCAATGATAAATGGAATCGTGTACAAGCCGCTCAAAGAGCTTTGAAAGTACAGGCAAGATAGAGATGGGTCGGTAATTTTCTACATTCTTTTTGGATCCGCCTTTATGTACAGGTACTATGCGAGCCATTTTCCATTTTTCTGGAAATATGCCTTGCTTAAGACACATACTGAATAAGATATGCAGTGGCTTGTAAATTGTAGTAGCATGTGGTTTGAAAAATATTGGAGGTATATCATCCAACCCAGATCCCTTCGTTACATCCAACTTGTTTAGAGCCTTCATTACATTTTCAGCCGTGATAACAGTTTGACTGATAATGTCACATACTATTTCATCTTTACCAGTGCATTCAATATTATCTATGTCGAAGTCATTCGTAAGAGTAGATGGAACAAAACCGAGTAAAAAAAGTCAGAAAATAAATTACATGCATCGATCGGGTTATTAGCTATATTATTTTTATAAAATACATTATAAGGTATGCGGGAATTGTTTTTTACATTAAAAGTATGTCCAAAAATAGCGTGTATTGACTTTAATACTATCTTCTACTATGTTCATGTATTCACTGAACGACGTTTTGATTCTTTTTTAAAACGAAGTCTAAGTATACAGAACACCTCATAGTCTGACACATTATTTATTTTTTCCATTTAATCCAAGCCCTTTTTTTATCTTTAAATATATGTATTAAGGATGAATTAAACCATACGGGAAGCTCTTTGACTTTATAATTTTAGATGGATATACTTACGTATGAATCCATAGATTATTCATAGAATAAACTGACGGCTTGATCAGCAGATTTGTTTTAAAATGTATTTCCCGTTGGTGTTAAGTATTCTTCATAATAATGAGTACTCAGCTTGTTTAAAACAGAGTATGTATGTGATTTAAAGGAATATGTGGTCTATTAGCAAAGGGCAATAGTGCATAGAAAGGTGGATGATGAAATCAGGTGGCACCAAGGCAGTAAGTGCTTTTGATACATTACAATCATGTTACTGGTAGAAATAGATCT